>NC_064536.1:8598839-8851911 GCF_023856365.1 Brienomyrus brachyistius | reverse complement strand
GAACTCCAACCTGCCACTTTCTGGACCTCATCTCTGTAAGCTGACTCATAAGAACCAAAGAGATTTACAAATGAGAGGAGGCCATTCGGCCCATCAAGCTCCTTTGGGGAGAACTTAGCTAATAGCTCAGAGTTGTTAAAATCTTATCTAGCTCTGATTTTAAGGAACCCAGGGTTTTAGCTTGTGCTACACTAACAGGAAGACTATTCCATACTCTAACTACACGCTGTGCACATATCTCCACAGAGGCACAGCAAGATTACCACAGTCTCCCTGCACTCTACAAGACGGCCATTAAACTCGCAGTCGAAAATGCTCATCAAGGAACCCGTCAGCACATGAATTTCTATAACATCCAGGGCCGTCCAAAGGTAACTACTGAGAAAGTGTTTACAAAAGTGTGAAACTTTCATCATCTGCAAGCTGAACTAATGAGTATCACATTGATTTTGATGTTTTAATTTCAATGCATATGATGCTTAATGTCTCTTCACAATGAAAGTGATGGTTTTATATCTCAGCCCTGGTCAATTTTACCTTCTCACAGTTTCCCTCTGAATCTGCTACATTCAAGTCTGTGACAGTTTGCCATTTTTTGGGTGATTGTTGTTTGTTATATTGCCTTTAAAACAGTTGTAGGCAATTTTGTATATAACATGTTTATGTGATTTAGATGAGCAGTGCAAACATTGACATTGAGATTCTCTTGAGAGCAACAAAATGTCCAAAGTCAACTGCAACAGACTATCGGGATGACTGCGTGTTTATGACCAACAGGGTAAGTAATGAGTCACTGTGACTGTGAGCATTGGACATATCAGTTAGCAAATTAATTTAGGTTTGTGTTAACTTTTTTGATGCCCTGCAGGGGAAAGTTAGCCAACAATAAAGTAACAAATAGATCGGTGGCCTCAAACAGCCAGTTCTTTCACATTATTCTCAAATTTCAGTAGGCTTACAGGCTTAAAAGCTGGATTACCAGACAGAAACAAATGCTAATCATCTGAGGGGCGACCTGTAGATTTTGCCTCGAGCTATGAACCCTAGCTGGCCTTATTTAAAGAGCTGTGGGCTGTACTACAAAGCGGGTTTTACATACCCAGAGTTAACTCAATCGAGCCGGGTTAACTAACTCTCATTATAGAAATCAGCCTTAAATGGCAGCGTGGTGTTTTGTGGTGAAAGGGCAGGACTTAATTAGAAAGCGAGCAATTAAACCTGGTCAGAGCAGGGTAGATGTGCAGTGTGAATTACTCTTTAAATTTACCTCTTTAAATAGTGAACTACAGGACCACTTAGCTTGATCGGAGGACAGTATTTTAATACAGAACAGTGTTCAGTTAAACGGGATTTGTTGTTCATACTTTTAGATGAACTTGCTTTGTATAATATAGCCTTATGGTGACCCTGCTTTGGAAGCTCTTTCCCCTAAAATTGTTCTGTGTGATTAAACCCTGCAGTCCAGCAGCTCTGCCTTAAATCTTTAGATATATCTTTACTACACCTTCTCTCACTGTATTTATTGCCCACCACTCTTTAAATACTGTTTTTGTGTGTCTGTGTGTTTTTGCAGCCATTCATTAACTGTAGAGTTTGCAGCAGACGGTCTGGTAATGATCTTACAGATCCATCAATTGACTGTGTACCAAACAAGAAAGTGGATGAAGTAAGTGTAGAGAGTCTTAGTATTATGGAAATGTAACAGGTGTGTGAATTGTGTCTAAACATGTGGTTAAACTTTGATTGTGTTTGTACATGCAAAAATTTGATCAGAGTACTGATTATTAATGACAAAGTTACTTTTACTCTGAACAACAGTGGCAGCACCAGGGAAAAGCTTGGGGGGGGGGGGGGGGGGGGGCTCTAGCTCCTCCAGCGATGACCATAGTACCCCCACAGCACCCCCAAAAGATTGGCTTCATTTTTTTTTACTATTTGTAAAATCTATATATTGTGTAAGACATTTTTGCGGTTTTTATTCCATACTTGTAGTGTATTTTTTGTTCAAAGTACACATAGAGGCTCTGTGAGCTAGACATTAGAATTTCATATTTTATCCTCCTACATGCTGTAGCTTATCGTGCTGTGTGCTTCTATACACCATCTACATAAGCTGAAAAGCTAAAGCACCCGCTCTAAATAATCTCACTCCCCTATAGCACCTGTAGCATTAAGTCACTGGCGCTGCCACTGCTGAATAAACGACTCCAATCTGACTAAACCGCTTAACTCTTCACCCCCATGTTACATTTCAGGACAAACGACGTAATATGTGTCCTTCTGATAAACCTCTCCTCGGATCTAAAACTGCCTTGGCTTCCAAGGACACTAAAGAAGCTGAAGGAGACTGTCTGGGCTGTTTCTGATGGCTGATGGTCCTGCAACGTGGACCAGAGGAGGAAACTGGGAGGGAAAATGCTTTGCTTTATAGCATCCCCACCCAAAGCCCCCAGTGAATAAGCCATAGGTGACGAAAGCAAGGAAAAACTCCCAAGAAGGAAGAAACCTTGGGAGGGACCAAACTCAAAGGGGGAGCCCATCCTCCTGGGGTCGGCAAAGTGTAGGTGCAGGATCACAAAACACTTAACGAGAGAATTCGACTGTCCCTCACAATAACTGTAAAGTTTTAGTGGCTAAATTGCGTTTTCTACGGAGATTTGTTTGGCTATATGAAGAACTTTTCTATACAATTTAGACAGCACAGAATCATTAACCTACTTTAATGCATTTATTTATACAACCACACATTTCCCACATTTTGACATGAGTGATGCAGTGAAGATACAGTCTCTTTATTTCTTGACGCCAACCCTCCCCATTAATCCGGGCTTGGGACCGACACCTACTTGAGCTGGCTTGCTCCCTTAAGTGGCTGGGTTAGGCTAAACTATATACATATTTATAAAGACTACAATAAATGTATAAAGTCCTCCCTAAATATGTAGTCTAACAAAATGCAGTTTAAAGAAGGTAGCCTACCTGGTAAACAAAGAAATTAAAAGGCCCACAGCATATAATCGGGTTATATCCAAGCAGTTTTTAAGAACGTAGCCTACATGGCGAAATTGAATTACTTTCTGGACCAACAAACGCAACCAGGCATGAACATTATGCACCTTCCTAGTCTTGATGTATGTCGTCAGACGGATGAGGACGTTAGGCAGCCTTTAGATCCTACCCATCATGCACTGCAGTTTGTTCTATTACTTTATATTCATGTAATAAATATACAAATATCAATTAGTTGGAAATCAGCCAGACAGACATGATTACTACAAATGGTTTCCACTGTATTTGCGACTCAGTGTTGCAGGCTTGGATGCAGTGCCACACCATTTTGTAAGGCATGCACTGGTCAATCATGTAGCACTTCTCTCAGAAATATTAATGAGACATCACCTACCACCCTGCAAAAAAGAAATTTGCCGCCCACCCCCCCGCACACGAGCCAACATGGCTGCGTCAACCAGCGGAGCTCTGGAGCCTGAAGAAACACGCAGCAAAAAAAGGCTCGCATGCGGTCTTCCAAAGTTTGGGAATACTTCATCATGACACCTTTTCTGCGCCTCTACTGTAGCTGACGTTAATGACGCTGTTTCAGCCGTTTTATATTTTCTGTTTACTTATTCTGTCATGCAAGACTGAGACAAATTATCGTTTACGACTATTCTTACACACTGTAGCCTGACTTGCTGACTTAAGTAAGCTTAACTATAAGCTACCTTTGCTAGTGTTTGTGAATAACATTTTTCTCTAGTTATGAAATTATTCCATGTTTTAGCATCTGTTTCAACATTAAAGTCAAACTGCTATACTGAAATATGTAAACACTATTGAACTATTAACTTAAGTCTAACATAGAAAATCCTACTGAATCTCTTAAGATTTTCCTTTTTTGTTAATGCACTAATGTTTAAGAAATGTCTTAATAAATTGAATTTCAGATTTGTGTGTGGGTGGGAGTGGGTGAATTGTATTAAATTCATACATTCATTCTTTTGGCTCGGACATTATTGACCTAAAACAAATTGAGGCATTGGGTAAGTGCTTAAATTAGCTACTAAATTGCAAAAAATATTCTAAATATCACATTTTCCATTCTTCGGTATAATTTTAACGAATCACCTATGCTGCCAAACATTACTACTATTAATTTCTGTTCTGTTGCGTACAAACTAAATGTAAAATAGTTAAAATCAGTACAAATTAAAGCACAAGAAATATACAGCATCACTGTAAGCCAATTAGCTCAATATAATGGAATTATCTGAAAACGCATAGATTGTCACAACCTCTTTAGAAAAGTCCAAAACACTCAGGTTTAAAACAGGTTTTAGTTCTTCTTTATGTGTACAGGACAGTGTGATGGTTCTGGTGGTGGGTGTGGCCGACGCTGCTCGCGATGTTTGGCTATGCTGCAGTCCCAGGGAGCGAGTTGGAACACAATTCCACCTTCAAGTTTAGGTAGAAAAACAGCACCGAGACCCAGCAGCAGGACAACTTCACTTGTCCAGCCAACCAGCCCTGCTTCATCATTGAAGTAAGCCCTGTGAACAGGAGCGAGATGTACTTCTGCAGTGGATGTTATAGGGGAAAGAACATCCCCATCCTCACGTCTGCCGGAGTGCCCCCTCAAGTGGGTGTGTGACTTAACTCGATGGATGAATTGGACAGAATGTACTGTGACTAGAGGTCGACCGATATGGGGTTTTCAATAGCCGATGCCGATATTTAGGAGTCAGGGTAAGGTGATGGCCGATATATGCTGCTGATTTTTTTTGGCCGATAATTGGACGTTTTCCCCTTTATTTGGATGATAGTATATCACAGTAATAATAACAAACGATACACAAAAGATCTCAATTTAGCATTTATTGAATACTCAACTTGGAAACAATAACACATTTATAAACAATAAAAATAGCAGCATCAGAATCTCTATTAGTTCACAATATAGCAGCAAACTCCTCATATCAGACGGTAGGAGAATTTGTAAACAAAACAAAAAGGAATGAGCATGTAATCTTCAGTTTTAATCCCGCTTCCAGTCCCTGAGTTTTCTCACCCCACCCATCCTTCACAGACATCAAACAGCAATTACTAAAACAGAAGGAAAAATGCAAAAGCACAAAAGAACTTGAAAACAATAACAAACTTATAAACAATAAAAATACCAGCATCAGAATCTCAATTAGTGCACAATATAGCAGCAAACTCCTCATATCTGGGGGAAGGAAAATTTGTAAACAATACAAAAAGGAATGAGAACATCTTCAGTTTCAATCCCATTTCCAGTCCCTGAATCTTCCTCATCCCACAAGCAGGCAAGGCATGTCACCCCAGGTGTGTGACAATTATTTTATATATATGTATATATATATTCCATCCACCATCCCTCCTTCACGGAGAACTGCGTTATTTTTATTGTCCATTGCGAAAAAAAACACAAAAAAAGAAGAAATATCTATATATATATATATATATACACATATATATATGGGTGTATCGAGACTAGATGGTCAGGTTGGATAACTAAGGTGCACTAAAATTGGGGGAGCAGGCAAGGCATGTCACCCCAGGTGTGTGACAATTATTTTATATATATGTATATATATATTCCATCCACCATCCCTCCTTCACGGAGAACTGCGTTATTTTTATTGTCCATTGCGAAAAAAAACACAAAAAAGAAGAAATATCTATATATATATATACACATATATATATGGGTGTATCGAGACTAGATGGTCAGGTTGGATAACTAAGGTGCACTAAAATTGGGGGAGCAGGCAAGGCATGTCACCCCAGGTGTGTGACAATTATTTTATATATATGTATATATATATTCCATCCACCATCCCTCCTTCAAGGAGAACTGCATTATTTTTATTGTCCATTGCGAAAAAAACACAAAAAAAGAAGAAATAGCTATATATATATATATATACACATATATATATGGGTGTATCGAGACTAGATGGTCAGGTTGGATAACTAAGGTGCACTAAAATTGGGGGAGCAGGCAAGGCATGTCACCCCAGGTGTGTGACAATTATTTTATATATATGTATATATATATTCCATCCACCATCCCTCCTTCACGGAGAACTGCGTTATTTTTATTGTCCATTGCGAAAAAAAACACAAAAAAAGAAGAAATATCTATATATATATATACACATATATATATGGGTGTATCGAGACTAGATGGTCAGGTTGGATAACTAAGGTGCACTAAAATTGGGGGAGCAGGCAAGGCATGTCACCCCAGGTGTGTGACAATTATTTTATATATATGTATATATATAGTCCATCCACCATCCCTCCTTTACGGAGAACTGCGTTATTTTTATTGTCCATTGCGAAAAAAAGAAAAAAGAAGAAATATCTATATATATATATATATATATATACATATATATATGGGTGTATCGAGACTAGATGGTCAGGTTGGATAACTAAGGTGCACTAAAATTGGGGGAGCAGGCAAGGCATGTCACCCCAGGTGTGTGACAATTATTTTATATATATGTATATATATATTCCATCCACCATCCCTCCTTCACGGAGAACTGCGTTATTTTTATTGTCCATTGCGAAAAAAAACACAAAAAAAGAAGAAATATCTATATATATATATATACACATATATATATGGGTGTATCGAGACTAGATGGTCAGGTTGGATAACTAAGGTGCACTAAAATTGGGGGAGCAGGCAAGGCATGTCACCCCAGGTGTGTGACAATTATTTTATATATATGTATATATATATTCCATCCACCATCCCTCCTTCACGGAGAACTGCGTTATTTTTATTGTCCATTGCGAAAAAAAACACAAAAAAGAAGAAATATCTATGTATATATATACACATATATATATGGGTGTATCGAGACTAGATGGTCAGGTTGGATAACTAAGGTGCACTAAAATTGGGGGAGCAGGCAAGGCATGTCACCCCAGGTGTGTGACAATTATTTTATATATATGTATATATATATTCCATCCACCATCCCTCCTTCACGGAGAACTGCGTTATTTTTATTGTCCATTGCGAAAAAAAACACAAAAAAAGAAGAAATATCTATGTATATATATATACACATATATATATGGGTGTATCGAGACTAGATGGTCAGGTTGGATAACTAAGGTGCACTAAAATTGGGGGAGCAGGCAAGGCATGTCACCCCAGGTGTGTGACAATTATTTTATATATATGTATATATATATTCCATCCACCATCCCTCCTTCAAGGAGAACTGCATTATTTTTATTGTCCATTGCGAAAAAAACACAAAAAAAGAAGAAATATCTATATATATATATATACACATATATATATGGGTGTATCGAGACTAGATGGTCAGGTTGGATAACTAAGGTGCACTAAAATTGGGGGAGCAGGCAAGGCATGTCACCCCAGGTGTGTGACAATTATTTTATATATATGTATATATATATTCCATCCACCATCCCTCCTTCACGGAGAACTGCGTTATTTTTATTGTCCATTGCGAAAAAAAACACAAAAAAAGAAGAAATATCTATATATATATATATATATACATATATATATATGGGTGTTTCGAGACTAGATGGTCAGGTTGGATAACTAAGGTGCACTAAAATTGGGGGAGCAGGCAAGGCATGTCACCCCAGGTGTGTGACAATTATTTTATATATATGTATATATATATTCCATCCACCATCCCTCCTTCACGGAGAACTGCGTTATTTTTATTGTCCATTGCGAAAAAAAACACAAAAAAAGAAGAAATATCTATATATATATATATACACATATATATATGGGTGTATCGAGACTAGATGGTCAGGTTGGATAACTAAGGTGCACTAAAATTGGGGGAGCAGGCAAGGCATGTCACCCCAGGTGTGTGACAATTATTTTATATATATGTATATATATACTCCATCCACCATCCCTCCTTCACGGAGAACTGCGTTATTTTTATTGTCCATTGCGAAAAAAAAAAAAAAAAAAGAAGAAATATCTATATATATATATATATATACATATATATATATGGGTGTTTCGAGACTAGATGGTCAGGTTGGATAACTAAGGTGCACTAAAATTGGGGGAGCAGGCAAGGCATGTCACCCCAGGTGTGTGACAATTACTTTATATATATGTATATATATATTCCATCCACCATCCCTCCTTCACGGAGAACTGCGTTATTTTTATTGTCCATTGCGAAAAAAAACACAAAAAAAGAAGAAATATCTATGTATATATATACACATATATATATGGGTGTATCGAGACTAGATGGTCAGGTTGGATAACTAAGGTGCACTAAAATTGGGGGAGCAGGCAAGGCATGTCACCCCAGGTGTGTGACAATTATTTTATATATCTACATATATATTCCCTCCACCACCCCTCCTCTGCGGAGGACTGCTTTTTTTTCATGTCCATTGCGGAAAAAAAAAAGAAAATAAAAATAATAAAAATAAATAAAAAGAAAAACAACTAGAGCCAATAACAAAAGTAATAGCAATAACAAAAATGATAAGTACAGCTGCAGCTGTGATAACAACAATAACAATAAATAGCAACATCAACCACCACATAATACAAATTTACAACAACGTATTATCATCAAGGATGTGCCACTGTGGGTCAAGGACCAGGCAGGTTTTCCGGGTACTCTCCAGACCCCCCCCCGGGACCACCCACCACACCCTCCAAGGTCCCAGAGAGGGAGAATAAAAGGGGCCCCCTTCAGGCCCCCATCTGCCCCCCGCTCAATGTGTGTGTGTGTAATGTATGTACATGTCGGTGTGTAAGAATGTGTGTGTGAACTGAAGTGTGTGCAATTCAAAACTGCGGTACATTAAAGGTGAGGGAGTGGTCAGGGTACGAGCTCTCCACCGCTGGCAGACGGCAGAATCCCGTGCACCCCACCATATTCCCAAAAAAAAAATATATATGGGTGTATCGAGACTAGATGGTCAGTATGGATAACTAAGGAGCACTAAAATTGAGTGAGCAGGCAAGGTATGTCACCCTAGTTGTGAGACAATTATTTTATATATCTACATATATATTCCCTCCACCACCCCTCCTCTGCGGAGGACTGCTTTATTTTTAATTTCCATTTCAAACAAAAAAAAACACAAAAAATAAACAAAGAAAAACAACGTGTCTGCTATTGGTTGTGTATGTGTATCTACATGTGTGGGGTGTACAGGTAAGTGTGGATGCATACCTATATATGTATGTATTTATGCTTGCGTGTGAGTGTAGCGATTTGTCCATGGATGTGCTAATAGTTGATGTGGGGAGTAGCAGCGACACCCCCCCCATTCTGACCCCCCGGCATGCGACCACCAGTAGTGCTGAGGGGGAGCGGGAAGTAGAGGGGGGCCGTGGAAAGGGCCCACCCCACTTTCCAGGAAGCCGAACCCAGGGCCACAGAAGAAGGTAGGCACCCCCACCCAGCACAAGACCAAACCACAAAGCCGCCTTCGACGCACGTAGTGTCCCAAAGTACCCGGAATACCCGTCAGGACCCTGACCCACAGTGACACAACTCACGCACCA
This sequence comes from Brienomyrus brachyistius, assembly GCF_023856365.1. Classification (NCBI taxonomy): domain Eukaryota; kingdom Metazoa; phylum Chordata; class Actinopteri; order Osteoglossiformes; family Mormyridae; genus Brienomyrus; species Brienomyrus brachyistius. Next base: position 8,842,334 of record NC_064536.1, on the reverse strand, counting down.
ACCCAGCCCACCACCAGCAGATGGGGTCAGACCCCTTCGGGACCACCCATAACACCCGACAAACTGCGCAGGCTCAGGGAGATATATGTCACCCCGGTTGCGTGACAATTATTTTTTTTTACATGCATATTCCCTCCACCACCCCTCCTCTGCGGAGGACTGTTTTTTTTTTCAAATCAAAAATGTTTTTTTCATTTTTTTATCAAAAATGATAAGTACAGCTGCAGTTATGATAACAACAATAACAATAAATAGCAACATCAACCTCCATATAATAATTATTTTTTTTTACATGTATATTCCCTCCACCACACCTCCTCTGCGGAGGACTGTTATTTTTTCATGTCCATTGCGAAAAAAAAACAAAAAATTAAGAAAAACAAAAAGAAAATTAAAATAATAAAAGTAAATAAAAAGAAAAACAACTAGAGCCAATAACAAAAGTAATAGCAATAACAAAAATGATAAGTACAGCTGCAGCTGTGATAACAACAATAACAATAAATAGCAACATCAACCACCACATAATACAAATTTACAACAACGTATTATCATCAAGGATGTGCCACTGTGGGTCAAGGACCAGGCAGGTTTTCCGGGTACTCTCCAGACCCCCCCCCGGGACCACCCACCACACCCTCCAAGGTCCCAGAGAGGGAGAATAAAAGGGGCCCCCTTCAGGCCCCCATCTGCCCCCCGCTCAATGTGTGTGTGTGTAATGTATGTACATGTCGGTGTGTAAGAATGTGTGTGTGAACTGAAGTGTGTGCAATTCAAAACTGCGGTACATTAAAGGTGAGGGAGTGGTCAGGGTACGAGCTCTCCACCGCTGGCAGACGGCAGAATCCCGTGCACCCCACCATATTCCCAAAAAAAAAATATATATGGGTGTATCGAGACTAGATGGTCAGTATGGATAACTAAGGAGCACTAAAATTGAGTGAGCAGGCAAGGTATGTCACCCTAGTTGTGAGACAATTATTTTATATATCTACATATATATTCCCTCCACCACCCCTCCTCTGCGGAGGACTGCTTTATTTTTAATTTCCATTTCAAACAAAAAAAAACACAAAAAATAAACAAAGAAAAACAACGTGTCTGCTATTGGTTGTGTATGTGTATCTACATGTGTGGGGTGTACAGGTAAGTGTGGATGCATACCTATATATGTATGTATTTATGCTTGCGTGTGAGTGTAGCGATTTGTCCATGGATGTGCTAATAGTTGATGTGGGGAGTAGCAGCGACACCCCCCCCATTCTGACCCCCCGGCATGCGACCACCAGTAGTGCTGAGGGGGAGCGGGAAGTAGAGGGGGGCCGTGGAAAGGGCCCACCCCACTTTCCAGGAAGCCGAACCCAGGGCCACAGAAGAAGGTAGGCACCCCCACCCAGCACAAGACCAAACCACAAAGCCGCCTTCGACGCACGTAGTGTCCCAAAGTACCCGGAATACCCGTCAGGACCCTGACCCACAGTGACACAACTCACGCACCAACCCAGCCCACCACCAGCAGATGGGGTCAGACCCCTTCGGGACCACCCATAACACCCGACAAACTGCGCAGGCTCAGGGAGATATATGTCACCCCGGTTGCGTGACAATTATTTTTTTTTACATGCATATTCCCTCCACCACCCCTCCTCTGCGGAGGACTGTTTTTTTTTTCAAATCAAAAATGTTTTTTTCATTTTTTTATCAAAAATGATAAGTACAGCTGCAGTTATGATAACAACAATAACAATAAATAGCAACATCAACCTCCATATAATAATTATTTTTTTTTACATGTATATTCCCTCCACCACACCTCCTCTGCGGAGGACTGTTATTTTTTCATGTCCATTGCGAAAAAAAAACAAAAAATTAAGAAAAACAAAAAGAAAATTAAAATAATAAAAGTAAATAAAAAGAAAAACAACTAGAGCCAATAACAAAAGTAATAGCAATAACAAAAATGATAAGTACAGCTGCAGCTGTGATAACAACAATAACAATAAATAGCAACATCAACCACCACATAATACAAATTTACAACAACGTATTATCATCAAGGATGTGCCACTGTGGGTCAAGGACCAGGCAGGTTTTCCGGGTACTCTCCAGACCCCCCCCCGGGACCACCCACCACACCCTCCAAGGTCCCAGAGAGGGAGAATAAAAGGGGCCCCCTTCAGGCCCCCATCTGCCCCCCGCTCAATGTGTGTGTGTGTAATGTATGTACATGTCGGTGTGTAAGAATGTGTGTGTGAACTGAAGTGTGTGCAATTCAAAACTGCGGTACATTAAAGGTGAGGGAGTGGTCAGGGTACGAGCTCTCCACCGCTGGCAGACGGCAGAATCCCGTGCACCCCACCATATTCCCAAAAAAAAAATATATATGGGTGTATCGAGACTAGATGGTCAGTATGGATAACTAAGGAGCACTAAAATTGAGTGAGCAGGCAAGGTATGTCACCCTAGTTGTGAGACAATTATTTTATATATCTACATATATATTCCCTCCACCACCCCTCCTCTGCGGAGGACTGCTTTATTTTTAATTTCCATTTCAAACAAAAAAAAACACAAAAAATAAACAAAGAAAAACAACGTGTCTGCTATTGGTTGTGTATGTGTATCTACATGTGTGGGGTGTACAGGTAAGTGTGGATGCATACCTATATATGTATGTATTTATGCTTGCGTGTGAGTGTAGCGATTTGTCCATGGATGTGCTAATAGTTGATGTGGGGAGTAGCAGCGACACCCCCCCCATTCTGACCCCCCGGCATGCGACCACCAGTAGTGCTGAGGGGGAGCGGGAAGTAGAGGGGGGCCGTGGAAAGGGCCCACCCCACTTTCCAGGAAGCCGAACCCAGGGCCACAGAAGAAGGTAGGCACCCCCACCCAGCACAAGACCAAACCACAAAGCCGCCTTCGACGCACGTAGTGTCCCAAAGTACCCGGAATACCCGTCAGGACCCTGACCCACAGTGACACAACTCACGCACCAACCCAGCCCACCACCAGCAGATGGGGTCAGACCCCTTCGGGACCACCCATAACACCCGACAAACTGCGCAGGCTCAGGGAGATATATGTCACCCCGGTTGCGTGACAATTATTTTTTTTTACATGCATATTCCCTCCACCACCCCTCCTCTGCGGAGGACTGTTTTTTTTTTCAAATCAAAAATGTTTTTTTCATTTTTTTATCAAAAATGATAAGTACAGCTGCAGTTATGATAACAACAATAACAATAAATAGCAACATCAACCTCCATATAATAATTATTTTTTTTTACATGTATATTCCCTCCACCACACCTCCTCTGCGGAGGACTGTTATTTTTTCATGTCCATTGCGAAAAAAAAACAAAAAATTAAGAAAAACAAAAAGAAAATTAAAATAATAAAAGTAAATAAAAAGAAAAACAACTAGAGCCAATAACAAAAGTAATAGCAATAACAAAAATGATAAGTACAGCTGCAGCTGTGATAACAACAATAACAATAAATAGCAACATCAACCACCACATAATACAAATTTACAACAACGTATTATCATCAAGGATGTGCCACTGTGGGTCAAGGACCAGGCAGGTTTTCCGGGTACTCTCCAGACCCCCCCCGGGACCACCCACCACACCCTCCAAGGTCCCAGAGAGGGAGAATAAAAGGGGCCCCCTTCAGGCCCCCATCTGCTCCCCCGCTCAATGTGTGTGTGTGTAATGTATGTACATGTCGGTGTGTATGAATGTGTGTGTGAACTGAAGTGTGTGCAATTCAAAACTGCGGTACATTAAAAGTGAGGGAGTGGTCAGGGTACGAGCTCCCCACCGCTGGCAGACGGCGGAATCCCGTGCACCCCACCATATTCCCAAAAAAATATATATATATGGGTGTATCGAGACTAGATGGTCAGTGTGGATAACTAAGGAGCACTAAAATTGAGTGAGCAGACAAGGTATGTCACCCTAGTTGTGAGACAATTATTTTATATATCTACATATATATTCCCTCCACCACCCCTCCTCTGCGGAGGACTGCTTTATTTTTAATTTCCATTTCAAACAAAAAAAAACACAAAAAATAAACAAAGAAAAACAACGTGTCTGCTATTGGTTGTGTATGTGTATCTACATGTGTGGGGTGTACAGGTAAGTGTGGATGCATACCTATATATGTATGTATTTATGCGTGTGTGTAAGTGTAGCGATTTGTCCTTGGATGTGCTAATAGTTGATGTGGGGAGTAGCAGCGACACCCCCCCCATTCTGACCCCCCGGCATGCGACCACCAGTAGTGCTGAGGGGGAGCGGGAAGTAGAGGGGGGCCGTGGAAAGGGCCCACCCCACTTTCCAGGAAGCCGAACCCAGGGCCACAGAAGAAGGTAGGCACCCCCACCCAGCACAAGACCAAACCACAAAGCCGCCTTCGACGCACGTAGTGTCCCAAAGTACCCGGAATACCCGTCAGGACCCTGACCCACAGTGACACAACTCACGCACCAACCCAGCCCACCACCAGCAGATGGGGTCAGACCCCTTCGGGACCACCCATAACACCCGACAAACTGCGCAGGCTCAGGGAGATATATGTCACCCCGGTTGCGTGACAATTATTTTTTTTTACATGCATATTCCCTCCACCACCCCTCCTCTGCGGAGGACTGTTTTTTTTTTCAAATCAAAAATGTTTTTTTCATTTTTTTATCAAAAATGATAAGTACAGCTGCAGTTATGATAACAACAATAACAATAAATAGCAACATCAACCTCCATATAATAATTATTTTTTTTTACATGTATATTCCCTCCACCACACCTCCTCTGCGGAGGACTGTTATTTTTTCATGTCCATTGCGAAAAAAAAACAAAAAATTAAGAAAAACAAAAAGAAAATTAAAATAATAAAAGTAAATAAAAAGAAAAACAACTAGAGCCAATAACAAAAGTAATAGCAATAACAAAAATGATAAGTACAGCTGCAGCTGTGATAACAACAATAACAATAAATAGCAACATCAACCACCACATAATACAAATTTACAACAACGTATTATCATCAAGGATGTGCCACTGTGGGTCAAGGACCAGGCAGGTTTTCCGGGTACTCTCCAGACCCCCCCCCGGGACCACCCACCACACCCTCCAAGGTCCCAGAGAGGGAGAATAAAAGGGGCCCCCTTCAGGCCCCCATCTGCCCCCCGCTCAATGTGTGTGTGTGTAATGTATGTACATGTCGGTGTGTAAGAATGTGTGTGTGAACTGAAGTGTGTGCAATTCAAAACTGCGGTACATTAAAGGTGAGGGAGTGGTCAGGGTACGAGCTCTCCACCGCTGGCAGACGGCAGAATCCCGTGCACCCCACCATATTCCCAAAAAAAAAATATATATGGGTGTATCGAGACTAGATGGTCAGTATGGATAACTAAGGAGCACTAAAATTGAGTGAGCAGGCAAGGTATGTCACCCTAGTTGTGAGACAATTATTTTATATATCTACATATATATTCCCTCCACCACCCCTCCTCTGCGGAGGACTGCTTTATTTTTAATTTCCATTTCAAACAAAAAAAAACACAAAAAATAAACAAAGAAAAACAACGTGTCTGCTATTGGTTGTGTATGTGTATCTACATGTGTGGGGTGTACAGGTAAGTGTGGATGCATACCTATATATGTATGTATTTATGCTTGCGTGTGAGTGTAGCGATTTGTCCATGGATGTGCTAATAGTTGATGTGGGGAGTAGCAGCGACACCCCCCCCATTCTGACCCCCCGGCATGCGACCACCAGTAGTGCTGAGGGGGAGCGGGAAGTAGAGGGGGGCCGTGGAAAGGGCCCACCCCACTTTCCAGGAAGCCGAACCCAGGGCCACAGAAGAAGGTAGGCACCCCCACCCAGCACAAGACCAAACCACAAAGCCGCCTTCGACGCACGTAGTGTCCCAAAGTACCCGGAATACCCGTCAGGACCCTGACCCACAGTGACACAACTCACGCACCAACCCAGCCCACCACCAGCAGATGGGGTCAGACCCCTTCGGGACCACCCATAACACCCGACAAACTGCGCAGGCTCAGGGAGATATATGTCACCCCGGTTGCGTGACAATTATTTTTTTTTACATGCATATTCCCTCCACCACCCCTCCTCTGCGGAGGACTGTTTTTTTTTTCAAATCAAAAATGTTTTTTTCATTTTTTTATCAAAAATGATAAGTACAGCTGCAGTTATGATAACAACAATAACAATAAATAGCAACATCAACCTCCATATAATAATTATTTTTTTTTACATGTATATTCCCTCCACCACACCTCCTCTGCGGAGGACTGTTATTTTTTCATGTCCATTGCGAAAAAAAAACAAAAAATTAAGAAAAACAAAAAGAAAATTAAAATAATAAAAGTAAATAAAAAGAAAAACAACTAGAGCCAATAACAAAAGTAATAGCAATAACAAAAATGATAAGTACAGCTGCAGCTGTGATAACAACAATAACAATAAATAGCAACATCAACCACCACATAATACAAATTTACAACAACGTATTATCATCAAGGATGTGCCACTGTGGGTCAAGGACCAGGCAGGTTTTCCGGGTACTCTCCAGACCCCCCCCGGGACCACCCACCACACCCTCCAAGGTCCCAGAGAGGGAGAATAAAAGGGGCCCCCTTCAGGCCCCCATCTGCTCCCCCGCTCAATGTGTGTGTGTGTAATGTATGTACATGTCGGTGTGTATGAATGTGTGTGTGAACTGAAGTGTGTGCAATTCAAAACTGCGGTACATTAAAAGTGAGGGAGTGGTCAGGGTACGAGCTCCCCACCGCTGGCAGACGGCGGAATCCCGTGCACCCCACCATATTCCCAAAAAAATATATATATATGGGTGTATCGAGACTAGATGGTCAGTGTGGATAACTAAGGAGCACTAAAATTGAGTGAGCAGACAAGGTATGTCACCCTAGTTGTGAGACAATTATTTTATATATCTACATATATATTCCCTCCACCACCCCTCCTCTGCGGAGGACTGCTTTATTTTTTATTTCCATTTCAAACAAAAAAAAACACAAAAAATAAACAAAGAAAAACAACGTGTCTGCTATTGGTTGTGTATGTGTATCTACATGTGTGGGGTGTACAGGTAAGTGTGGATGCATACCTATATATGTATGTATTTATGCGTGTGTGTAAGTGTAGCGATTTGTCCTTGGATGTGCTAATAGTTGATGTGGGGAGTAGCAGCGACACCCCCCCCATTCTGACCCCCCGGCATGCGACCACCAGTAGTGCTGAGGGGGAGCGGGAAGTAGAGGGGGGCCGTGGAAAGGGCCCACCCCACTTTCCAGGAAGCCGAACCCAGGGCCACAGAAGAAGGTAGGCACCCCCACCCACCACAAGACCAAACCACAAAGCCGCCTTCGACGCACGTAGTGTCCCAAAGTACCCGGAATACCCGTCAGGACCCTGACCCACAGTGACACAACTCACGCACCAACCCAGCCCACCACCAGCAGAGGGGGTCACAGACCCCTTCGGGACCACCCATAACACCCGACAAACTGCGCAGGCTCAGGGAGATATATGTCACCCCGGTTGCTTGACAATTATTTTTTTTTACATGCATATTCCCTCCACCACCACTCCTCTGCGGAGGACTACTTTATTTTAAATTTCCATTATAAAGAAAAAAAAACACAAAAACAAAAAGAAAATAAAAATAATAAAAATAAATAAAAAGAAAAACAACTAGAGCCAATAACAATAGTAATAGCAATAACAAAAATGATAAGTACAGCTGCAGTTATGATAACAACAATAACAATAAATAGCAACATCAACCTCCATATAATAATTATTTTTTTTTACATGTATATTCCCTCCACCACCCCTCCTCTGCGGAGGACTGTTTTTTTTTTTTTCAATCAAAAATGTTTTTTTCATTTTTTATCAAAAATGATAAATACAGCTGCAGTTATGATAACAACAATAACAATAAATAGCAACATCAACCTCCATATAATAATTTTTTTTTTTACATGTATATTCCCTCCACCACCCCTCCTCTGCGGAGGACTGCTTTTTTTTCATGTCCATTGCGGAAAAAAAAACAAAAAATTAAGAAAAACAAAAAGAAAATAAAAATAATAAAAATAAATAAAAAGAAAAACAACTAGAGCCAATAACAAAAGTAATAGCAATAACAAAAATGATAAGTACAGCTGCAGCTGTGATAACAACAATAACAATAAATAGCAACATCAACCACCACATAATACAAATTTACAACAACGTATTATCATCAAGGATGTGCCACTGTGGGTCATGGACCAGGCAGGTTTTCCGGGTACTCTCCAGACCCCCCCCCCGGGACCACCCACCACACCCTCCAAGGTCCCAGAGAGGGAGAATAAAAGGGGCCCCCTTCAGGCCCCCATCTGCTCCCCGCTCAATGTGTGTGTGTGTAATGTATGTACATGTCGGTGTGTAAGAATGTGTGTGTGAACTGAAGTGTGTGCAATTCAAAACTGCGGTACATTAAAGGTGAGGGAGTGGTCAGGGTACGAGCTCTCCACCGCTGGCAGACGGCAGAATCCCGTGTACCCCACCATATTCCCAAAAAAAAAATATATATGGGTGTATCAAGACTAGATGGTCAGTATGGATAACTAAGGAGCACTAAAATTGAGTGAGCAGGCAAGGTATGTCACCCTAGTTGTGAGACAATTATTTTATATATCTACATATATATTCCCTCCACCACCCCTCCTCTGCGGAGGACTGCTTTATTTTTTATTTCCATTTCAAACAAAAAAAACACAAAAAATAAACAAAGAAAAACAACGTGTCTGCTATTGGTTGTGTACGTGTATCTACATGTGTGGGGTGTACAGGTAAGTGTGGATGCATACCTATATATGTATGTATTTATGCTTGTGTGTGAGTGTAGCGATTTGTCCATGGATGTGCTAATAGTTGATGTGGGGAGTAGCAGCGACACCCCCCCCATTCTGACCCCCCGGCATACGACCACCAGTAGTGCTGAGGGGGAGCGGGAAGTAGAGGGGGGCCGTGGAAAGGGCCCACCCCACTTTCCAGGAAGCCGAACCCAGGGCCACAGAAGAAGGTAGGCACCCCCACCCAGCACAAGACCAAACCACAAAGCCGCCTTCGACGCACGTAGTGTCCCAAAGTACCCGGAATACCCGTCAGGACCCTGACCCACAGTGACACAACTCACGCACCAACCCAGCCCACCACCAGCAGAGGGGTCAGACCCCTTCGGGACCACCCATAACACCCGACAAACTGCGCAGGCTCAGGGAGATATATGTCACCCCGGTTGCGTGACAATTATTTTTTTTTACATGCATATTCCCTCCACCACCCCTCCTCTGCGGAGGACTGTTTTTTTTTTCAAATCAAAAATGTTTTTTTCATTTTTTCATCAAAAATGATAAGTACAGCTGCAGTTATGATAACAACAATAACAATAAATAGCAACATCAACCTCCATATAATAATTATTTTTTTTTACATGTATATTCCCTCCACCACACCTCCTCTGCGGAGGACTGTTTTTTTTTCATGTCCATTGCGAAAAAAAAACAAAAAATTAAGAAAAACAAAAAGAAAATTAAAATAATAAAAATAAATAAAAAGAAAAACAACTAGAGCCAATAACAAAAGTAATAGCAATAACAAAAATGATAAGTACAGCTGCAGCTGTGATAACAACAATAACAATAAATAGCAACATCAACCACCACATAATACAAATTTACACAAATTTGTGAGGTACAGTCTTTCTACATGTCATTGTAGTATTTAAATATGGATGAGGGAATTTGTTTTGTTTTTCAAATCTTACTAGTCTCTTGTCTTTTCGGTCTGAAAGAGATCATTTAGTTTTATGGAACCAATTATGGCAAACTCTCTCTTCAGTCAGAGGTACATGAGTCACATTTGTGAGAGCAGAAATTAATCTAAAGTAGAACAATGTGGGATTATAAAATGGAGCAAATCCTGGAGATGTGAGGCTTGATTAGCGAAACATTAGCATAGGTCAGGTCGACCCGCTCATCACTACTGCCCAAATAATTGCTAATGGGTGTCTAGCTATGTTATGCATGATTCTCCTTATTTATAATTAGCTATATATTATTTTTGAGCAGAAGTTAATCCATCTAAGTAGAACAATGTGAAACGGATAAGATGGTGAAAATTTAAGGCTACAGTGCTGTAAAGTAATGTAAAATGTACTTATTACTGTATTTATTGTCAGCAATGTCTTACGCTTGGTTATTTATCAATTCACGTTCTATATGGGGTCTGTAGATGGTTCGCTATTATCTGTGGTCGGTTTTGGAATGTATCACCTGCGGAAATGTGGGGGTGGGGTTACTGTATATACTGTATACTATGTAAAGCATATATATGTCTAGTCCAAATGTCATTTTAACATTATATTATTAATATTATGAATAAAGGTATATTGTGTGTATAATATGAATGCAACCATTCAAACAAAGACCAATCTGAATACAGACCAAGTCCTGATAATATACATCTCATTATATACAAAGCGTGTGTATGTGCTTATATATAATAATAATAATAATCAATACTTTATTAATCCCCGTGGGTGAATTGTCTTTACACCTCCCTCATTGTGCTCTGTTTTGTGGAGTAAGTTGTCCGTGAAGGGCAGCCACCTGTTGAGGTGCCCAGGGAGCTGGGGGTTAGGGGCCTGGGGGCAAAGGCCCACCGATATGCTGAGGCTGGGTTTGAACCAGTGACCTTGTGATTTTCACCATCTTATACTTTCACATACATACATACGTATATACATATACACACACACACACACACACACGGTGTATCAGGACTAGATGGTCAGTATGGATAACTAAGGTGCATTAAACATGGGTGAGCAGGCAAGGCAGTGTTTCCCCTCGGGGGCGGGGGGGCAGACGGACACCTACAGGATTCATGGTGTTCATGTGTTTCTTTTAACTACAGCAGTCAATATAAAAAATATAAATAGAAAATATAAAAACATTTTAAAAAGCAGATATTTTTGTGTGCTTTTCAGGTGCTTGGTGCGACATATTTTCCGACTCGCGCTCTCTGTCCGCTGGTGGGAGTGTGCTCAGCTGTGTGTGTGCACATAGGGGCGGAGCTCCGCCATGCATGACAGAGAGCAGAGGAGGCCTGTAAACGCCCGACCGTGTAGAGACAAAAACGTCAAGCTGCTGTGTAAATAACATAAATAACATAAGGCTATTTAGTTTGCTTAATAAAAGGACAATGTATAGTCCTGTTCTATAGAAAAGGTAATGTGTTGTGATTTGGCGCTATATAGAGAATATCTATATATATAGATATAGAGAATTAAATAAAATTAACTTAACCTTCAAGAGGGGGCGGGAGGTGCCGCTGGGGGGGGCGGGTAATATAATGGTAGGGGAAACACTGCAAGGCATGTCACCCCACCGCTGGCAGACGGCTGGCAGACGGTATGCTTGGGATGTATTTAAATATTTTTAACATATATTCCCTCCACCACCCCCCCTATGCGGAGGACTGCTTTATTTTTATTTCCATTGCAAAAAAAATAAATAAATGGCTACAAGAAGCGTTTGTAAGCTGTGATATCTGCCAGAGGAGGTGTTACTAAGTACTGATTATGTAGGGTGGCCAAACTTTTGCAGAGTGCTATAATAATGTTTTTATTTTTGTTCAACTTATGGCATAAAATGCAACTATGCATCAATGTTTGCTGAAAATACTGTATTTTGTTCCATTTCCTAGAGAGACTGTGTTAACATCTTTTCAATTGTAAAATCAGTTATTTGTCAAAGGGTGGCAAAACTTTTGCATAAGACTTGGACTTGGTCTGTATTCAAATTAGTCTCGGTTTGAACGGTTGCGTTCAAATTGTCAAGGAGCATCATACAGCACGATTAATCTGCATTCATTTTTTTTTTTTACTTTTTTCTATATTAATCATGAAACATAACACTAACAAACTCATTTTAGACCAGAAAGACAAGACTACTAAGATCTGAAAAACAAAACAAATTCCCTCATCCATATTTAAATACTACAATGACAATGTGCCCCACAAACAAAATAACAAAGGAAATTCAGGGAAAATTCAGTACTACTGTTGCAAAGAATGTTACACCCCAAGAAAACAGATCAACAGTTCTACAAACAATTCCAAAAGCAGTTACTGGGAGATGATATAGAGCTATACATTCCTCAAGAACCAAATTCAGAATACTTTCCAGTTCTAATTATGCCACACAGAGCTCAAAAAGCCAGTTAAGTGGATTCAGTCAAGACAATTAGTAGAATCGGCTGGTTTAGTACCATGCTGGGAGAAAATTAACTTCAATTATGACTTTGACTAACTTTTACCTCAAAAATGAATAGGAAAGTATGTCTGGAATGTTTGGATTCATTTGGAATGCTTTTAATACCACCATAGAGCATTAGTGAAGATACTTTTAAAAGTATTTTCTAGCACTAACATCATTTTCAAAATGGAAAGCTTTTAAAATGGAACAGCAATTCAGGCAAATCTTTTTGGCAACTTTGTGCTGGCTAGTGAATGGCACTTGTGTCCAAATGCAGTAAAGTCAAACAGATATTTCATGGTTTAAATGTCAAAACAGATTACATTCTATTGCTAATCACCTTTGTACTGTTTTGGAGGAATAGACTTAAACACTTAAGATACGGAATGCCAGTTTGAATGTCAGTTCTCATATATAGCTCCTCTATGCTGTGCTTATCTTTAATTAATATTCTGACAATCTGCCAATCAGGGCTATTAAAAAAGTCCACCATTTAAAATGTGGACTTCCAAACTGGCACAGTCTGGAGTCTTTATACCCAAAAGAACTGCATATGTGGAGGACAGAGAAATATCTTCTAGCACTAACATCTAAATGAGAGTCTTACTTTCTTTATGAACCAAAAAGCACAATTAAATAAATAATAACCAAAATAACAAAAGCTTTGCGTCAAACAATGTACATTACATTAATTTTACATATAAATTAATGTAGGAGGAGCAAATGTATACCAAGGGCTGTATTGTCAAATAGGAGATCGGCAGCATTCTCCCACCTGAGAAAACTATATTACAATGCCCTTGATAGTGTGTAGAAACACACTCGTCAGCTTTAGTCCTCCTGTACAACGCAAAAGGACTGGCAACCCTCAGGTATTTATGCGTGCGATTGTACGATAAATTCACCCTGACAGTCTCACACTTCTCTTAGCACCAACAGGTCTCATGGAATATATAAAAGGCAACTGCAACAATTATACTCGGCACTAAATATCGAGGCACCAAGCAAATGCAACAGAGCTTGTGTATTTCTCAGGATGCATTCTAGTAAAATGCCCGGAAAATGAGCTGAAGACATATTTCAAGGGGCACTATACAAAACCGATGGAAATTTTACTGATTAAATAAAAGGAAAAGCATCGTTTGAAAAATCACAAATGTTTCTAAGACTCAATGCATCGCTTTTTGACCACATCATAGCGATGAACACATCATTGTTCCTGACAATGCCCTAATACAGAAATAAAACTTTATGCCGGTAAACTCAAAAAGCCTTCACCTGTCACACTGACTGACGATCTCAAACGATTATAAAGCAGCATTTTGAAAAGCGCTGTTTTAAAATAACAGGTACAACACTTACCTTGTCTTCTGGCCAAATTCTTTTCACGGCTTGCCACTCCAACGGTGCTGAAACGAAATTTGTATTTCCTCCTACCTCGTTGGCCCTTCAGTTCTTCTTTTCTCCCATTGGATGTTTTTTTCCTTCTTCTTTGGATATTGTATTTTTAAATGTTAGTTTTTTATTTCCTTTGCATGTTTTTCCTTCTTCTTCTTTGGATATTATTTTTTATTTTTGTTTGTTTTTTTCCTTTGCATGTTTTTCCTTCTTCTTCGGATATTATTTTTTTTTGCTTATTTTTTATACGATATTTTTTTCGTCTTCTTTAAATATAGTTTTTTTCGTCTTCTTTAAATATTGTTTTTTTCGTCTTCTTTAAAAGTAGTTTTTTTCATTCTTTTGATTTTGTTCTACGGAACAAGAGCCGTACAGTGTTACTTCATCTGGAGGCAGCGCCAACTGAACGCCTTGAAGCAGTACCCAGCTCTTTTATAGGGAGCGTCAACCCGAAGTCAAGTTCTAGAACGTTGAACTCACTTTTCATTGGTTTCCCAGCTATGTTGTCAGAATAATGTTTGCTGATTGGTCGAAAATGTTAAAACGTACCCGAGTACTGTAAAAAAAAACTCAAGATCTTGCTACCCTACGGAGCACCCATAAGGTGATTTTTTTTATACGTTATATTCAGCTAATTATAGAAGGCCGTAATTAGACTAATCCACCCTTTGTCAGAGCTTGGGTGAAGGGAAGCTCCCAAAATCACATGTTAAACAAAAAAAAATATTTTAACTTTATTAAACAATCAACATACAGAAATCATGGGTTTGTTCAAAAGGCATAAACCTATATACTGCACCCCAATAAAGCCAACAAGAGAACAGGTTGCCCAAAGTTTGCTCAGGTACACGCCACAGCACAACCTTAAAAACACATCCAGCACAAATCACACTAGTGAATGACACAGCAAATCATAGCAATAAAAAAGACCCCTATGGGCAATCCAGCACCCAGACTACGGGTGCCAACTGGCCCAGCCTGCCTAATAATGAACCCAAAATATACATACAACAAAGAAAAAGACACAAACAAAAAAGAAAATAAAACTAGCCAGCCGCTCCCACTAAACCCCGCTCCCGGGGCCACTAAGCCGGCTGGCTAGATAATACACGATACAAGCTTGGATAAAACATATTAAAGCAACACCAGGGAGGTTTACATCCAGATCCTTAAAATTATCCACCTGTAATTCCACCTTGAAAACCCCTAAAGAACAGTAGTTTACCCCATAACTCACAGCCCCATTCAAACCAAAAAAAACAGGTTTTTGAGGTAACCTTTAGGTTAGCTCTTCAAAACCAGGTATGAGGACTCTTCAGCCAATCAGTCCTCTAATTAGAAATCTAATTAGGGAGTTGCAGTGAAAACCTGCATACACACCGGCCCTTTGTGGATAAGATTGCTCACCCCTGAAACAAGCAAACAGAAGGGCTGCTACACTGCAAATTCAATATGCCCGCCGATGCTCCACCAAATCTATCAGGACCCTGCCTGTCTTTCCCGTGCCTGCTCCTTTGCCAATATGCCCTACCATCGGAACATGCGCAGCCATCTCGCCCCAGCTATGCCTCCAGTCCTAACTGCAGTTCCTATACCTGCCTATAATTGCCTGGCTACAATCCATCCCCCAAAATGAAATTGATGACCCAACGATCACAGCTAAGAATTCTATCCCCAAACCACTGGTCTTCCTCCCCAACCGAACGATCATTCACTGACTTATAGGGGTTGGTATGATGACCAGTGGTGGACCTCACCGAACGTCTAACTGGTCTCTACACTTCGGGGGGGACATAACCTCCTCCATTATACGAGGCCTACTTGTGGATGCTCTATTGCGCCCCTCCCACCAGCCCTGTCCCCGTAAAATCACAGAGTCCTCATCCGATTCCATTTCTGTTGCCCCTGTGGGCAACCCAGACTCAGGAGACATTACCGGAACATCTTCCCCTGACCTAACAACCCCCTGTGGTACTGGACGCAACTCTGTTCGGTGAACTTGACGGACAACCCCGTCCCCCTCCATTGGAGTTGCAGAGTAAACTGCACCCTGATCTTGGGGACACCGAACTACCATATATAAACAGGCATCCCAATGATCCTGTATTTTACCTCGAACATGGTTCCGCAAACACACCAGCTGACCTTCATCCAACCCCTAATCATTAACCAACTCATTGTGTTTCCGATTTCGTGGTGTGGCTTCTTCCTCCAACTAAGCCTACACATACTCTTGAAGCACCTGCAAACTTTCCTGGGTTTTGTACCAATTCCTCCAAAGGTCCACCATTCTGACTGATCCTGGCAGGACCCAGAAGATGGTGTACCGGTAATCGAGGTTCACAGCCAGACCTTAAATAATAAGGCATCATCCAGTCATTTGGTGGGGTGTAGTAGTGTAAGCTTCTCCGCTGAAGGAAGTGTGCAAAGCAAATTGCGCAAAAAAAATATTAAAGCAACACCAGGGTTTACATCTAGATCCTTAAAATGATCGACCTGCAATTCCACCTTGAAAACCCAATTACCATATAAAGGATACAAGACGTAAAGATGGCAAATGACATGGCACACATTTGGTGTTTAGACTCTTGTGTCAGGTTCATTGAAAGCTGAAGGATCTTAGTGTTTACTAAGATAAGATAAGATAAGAAGATAAGATAAGAATACTTACTTACTTACTTACTAGTCTAAGTAACAGAATGTCTAAACACTGTGCTTGCCTTTATGGGTTTTTAAGCAGAACACATAGGTATAGAAACATATTAACATTAGGTTTCACGATTCACTGACTGGAGAATAGGAGAATATACACATCAATATTACTACTTAAGTTAACTAACCCTAATCCCAACCCCTATTGGCACAGAGCCCGCCAGGGTTCAGGTGAGATATAAATCTGTAATCTGTATCAATGGTTTTGCTATCCGTACCCACCCCATTAATGTTAGCTTCCCAGGGTTTCTTGTTAGACAAGCTCTGCGTCTCTCTATACCCCCATTTACTGCGCGACTGATTGTCCATTTATAAAGAATCAAATAGGGTGAAGATGGTTTTAGTTTACAATTACTCTGGAAGGTGACCAGATTTGAAAAAACTAAATACCATGCCTATGTGTATGTAATCTCCATCACAGCCCCCATTTTCCCCATAATCCTCGTTTTGATAGTGCCAATTTGTGTAATGTGAGTTTTTTTTTTTTTTTTGAAGAAGAAGCTGTTATAGAAGAACATACTGGACGCCACATGTGTACAATTACCCCTTTCTAATTAGTGGGGTCCGTTGTGTCAGCTACAGCCTTTACTAACATACACATAAGTATACAGTCTTACAGCACTCTGCATAGACAAACATTGCCGGTAGAAAGAGTTATTCTGAAAAGCTCAGACTTTCAATGTGGGACTGTAATAAGGTGCCCCTTTTGTAGCAGGTCTGTTCATCAAATTTCCGCCCTACTAGAGCTGCCCAAGAGAAGTGGAGCAGTGGAAACATGTGCTTTGGAGTGTTGAATTTGTCTGGGGGACGAATCGGGTTTTGGCGCTTGCCAGGAGAATAGTGTCTTCCTGAATGCATTCTAGTGAAATGGTTGTGTACCTGCCCATGTGCCAACTGTAAGGTTCTCGCATTATTTGTGAGGGTTTTTTTACATAGTCCAAAACATATGGTCTCATAGTGTGCATCCCGTGTCATACTGGCATTCAGTCCTAGGTAACTCCTGCCATGTACATCCTTTAGATTCCAGGTTCATGGTAACCCTGAGCAGTGGAAGTGGTTATTGAAAATGTGGCGATTGTATATACTCTACATATATTTGGACTTAGCACTTGGATAATAAAGATTTTTGATATTTGATTAAAAATAATACACACTTGACTGAAATATCCTAGCGAAAGAGCCACAGGGAGTCTAACTTGCAGAGGCTGTTTCTGTCTTGCTGGGTCGTACACATACTCAGATGTTGTCTCAAATGAGTCGGCATTAGTGCTGGAAGGTATACCAATTTTACTTTCCCGTATGTTATTATGTAATGTTGTTCGCAGGTGTGGAGCTATAGGCGCGGTGGGCGGGGCCACCGCCCCTGGGCCCGGGCCCTGGATCATAGAGGCCCCCCCCCAAACAAAAAGACGACCCTCTCATATACTAAATACAAATAAAGTTATACTCATATAATTTCTCCGAAGCTCTTTACAGCTAAAACATTATGCTCACGCTTTAACTGTGACTTGCGATTTTATATATCTGTCATTTTTTTGTATACATTCCTATTATGGTGGATGTGTGGTGTATTTTTTTTTTATTTTTAGAAAAAAAATCAGTAAAATCCCTACAACAAACTTAAAATATAATACATGGTAATATTTTAAAGTCAAACTAAGCTGTTCCTTTTGTATTTAATTGTTTTCCATTTGGGGGGGCAACATGGTGGTGCAGTGGTTAGCACTGTTGCCTCACACCTCTGGGGCCCGGGTTCGAGTCTCTGCCTGGGTCACATGTGTGCAGAGTTTGCATGTTCTCCCCATGTCGTCGTGGGATTTCCTCTGGGTACTCCGGTTTCCCCCCACAGTCCAAAAACATGCTGAGGGTAATTGGAGTTGCTAAATTGCCCATAGGAGTACATGCGTGAGTGAATGAATGGTGTGTGAGTGTGCCCTGTGATGGGCTGGTTCCCCCATCCTGGGTTGTTCCCTGCCTCGTGCCCATTGCTTCCAGGATAGGCTCCAAACCCCCCGTGACCCAGTACGGTAAGCAGTTTGGAAAATGGATGGATGGATGGATGGATGGTTGATTTTCCATTTGAGGAATTTGCAAAAAACTGCAGTGCATGATGGGTAGGATCTAAAGGCTGAAGGCTAACGTCCTGAATTAGCAATTTCGCCAGGTAGGCTACCTTCTTAAAACTGCGTTTTGTTAGACTACACATTTCGAGATGTTTTATTGTAGTCTTGGTAAATATGTACAGTATATAGTTTAGCCTAACCCAGCCACTTAAGGGAGCAAGCCAGCTCAGGTAGGTGCCAGTCCCAAGTCCGGATTAATGGAGAGGGTTGGGGTCAAGAAATAAACACAACCAATACTCCTAGGTTGCGAGATCTGACTGCAATGGCAGCATTGCCACAAGGGTGTGGATAAATCTATACAAATATCACCTGCATGCACATAACTTCTTTTACAATAACCAACTCCTGACCCATACTGTTAGTCGTAAAAAAATTAACTATTGTGTACATAGAGGCCCTGTGTAAAAGGATAACTGCCAAGGAAAAGATCAAAAACATTTATTTCAATGATTCAAAGTTTTTATGGTCATGTACAGTGTACAGTGCAATTCTTATTTGATTAACTTGAATGTCTTCAGACAAGACGATTAAACAAACAAAGCAGCGCAACATTACAGTAACTAACAACAAAGAAACAAAGCTCACGAGTACTATTACAGTATTTATATCATTTATTTAAACTTAATTTTACCAGGTAAATTAACTGAAAAGCAGTTACCTGCTTCTAGGGAGAAATAGCAGATATACAAACGTCATGTATGTAACTAAAATCTTAAGCCAATAAGGGCAAAGTTGTGTCGTAATGAAGGTGGATCCAGTTTGTGCAGCCAGTTAACTAAGAGATGCTGCCTGATCTGTCTTGCCCTCGCGAGGTTTTTGTTCCTTGTGACACGGTGACGTAATGCAGCGGGCGATAAAAATCTAACCATGATGCATTGCGTCAGGACCAGAATGTATTGCTTTACGCTAGCGCTGTATGTGGGTGCATGAAGTGGAAAGCACCCAATAACAAACATAACATTTTTTTAAAAATGTTTTCTTCACCGGTGCAGTGAATTTAAATAAAGAGCTATGATGGTGCTGCAATTGGCTTTGCATAGTGGTTAGTAGTAGCATTAGCCGCTGTGTGCGGCATTAGCTTCCTACAGTCCTTACAGATAATTCGTGTTTTGTCTGTCTCCCTTTCGCCATTTATATTTTCCGCCGGGTACCCAAAATGCTGCCACACAAAACATTTAAAAGTGTCTGGGGCATCTACTGTAGTAATTTAGTTAGACGCCCACATGTTTACAGCAGCGCTTTCGTGAAACCGCTTTTCGCTCCAACGAGAAATCTCGTCATGTTGTAATATCGCGAGATCTCGTGACTCGCGTTTCACTCCCACGTATTAGTAACAGTCATGGTTTGATAAAACGACAACCTGCGTAATAATTGGTAATACATAGAGTTTGTTATTGTTCAGGCTAGCAGACTTTGTTGAGGTTAATGGTGCCTGTTACTTGTGAATTTTCACATTTGCAGGGATCTTCTGCCTCGTGAACGTGAAACGGGTAATTATGTTAAAAGAAGAAAAAAGCAGAACTGCAATGTGTGTAAGGCTGGTGCTGATTTTTCAGTCTGAACACAGTAAAATTTATACAAACTACCTGCATTGAAACGTGTATTCTTTATATAGTTTGGTTAATTACTATTTAAACATTTTATCTGCGTTCCATTGTATATCTTGTACTGGAGATTTGTACGTACTTTTTGATTGGAAATGGTTAGTTGTATATATATATTGACTATTTTTATGATTAATTTCTTTGTTTATTTAATTTGGCAACAAATTTGCACTTTTAGAAGTATTGCTGTTCATTTTTGTGAAAGTTGTTACTAAATAAAACAAAAGAAGCAGACTTGTGTAAATCCTACATTGGCCGTGTATTCTTCCTGTATGGTAGTGACAGCTTTTGTACGGAAGCCGTGAGCGGCTGTGCTTGCAAATATATTTTCTTCTGAATAATTAGAAGGATAAGCATATTCTGTCGCCGCGAGATAGTCATGCCATACACAGCTCTGCTCGTTTTTGTACTGTAACTGTATTACTTAATTTGCGCATCCATGAATTTAATGTTGACATTAAGTCAACATTGACATTGACAACGTTGACATTAAGTGTTGCACCTATGTGGAGTTTTACCGTGAAGGGCATGTTATATCTCGTGTCTAAGTCGCACCATGGTCCAGGGGAATGCTATGTCATATCAGAACATGTGTCGATGATGTGGTAATATAAATATTTTAGATTACTGTCAGTTTTAGTTTGAGAAATCCATCATTTGAGGAAAAAAGGCCAGTCATGACAAATATATATGGAATATAACAACAGGGTTTAGGCAGCTGTATTTGTTTAAGTGTAAAGATGCACATAGAAACATGCATGAGCTCATCTGAGAATAAACTGAATGCAATGCAGATTTGTGACTCCTGCTGGAAAATACGAATAGTGGCAGGGTCTTCAAGCAGTACATTTGTCTGAGAGTCAGTTAATATTACGAAAGGCACCGTTTTTTTTCAATGGCGCTAATTATCAAGAAGGAAATGGAGTACCCCAGCACCTGGTTTACAGGCACTGGAAGCTCCAGTATCAGTCAGTCAGTTCATTTAAGTATATGTGTGTTGAATGACTTAGCAGTTGGTTAAAAAGTAGACTTTTGCATGTTTCATCTTTACCAGGGGCAGAGGGGAAACTCAATAGCCTTCTCTCACACTTCCAGGCCTGCAGAACTGAGCATGTCCCCTGGTTTTGTGCATATGTCTGTAGGCTTTGAGTTTTTCCTATGGGGGCTTCAATTTCCACCCAGAGTACAAATACGTGCAGATCAGTTGCATTGGGGAGTCCATACTGTGATGCTGAGTGGGTGTAGTAGGAGATTGAGAGATGAAACACCGGATGATTTACTCCCTCTGCTAACTAACCAGAACAGGATTGTACCAATACCAAAATGATACGTTTATAAATGTTTTTCACTACCCTGATTCATTCAGTTATTTCTGTTTGTTAATTCCACCCCCCAAGCAAATACATAAATAAACAAACAAACAAATATTCAGGGGGAATGTGTCAGAGGTGATGGAATCAGTGGATGAATCTAAACAAAAAAAGTCATGATTTCTTTCTCTCCAAAACACAATGCACAAAACCCTTATGTTAGGTAAGACATTGACATTTTATGACAGTAGCATGATGCAGAGGAACAAACAGAAGGAAAAATCAAACTAAACCTGAGTCAACTAGGACTAATTACACTAAATTAAGTGGAACACACAAAATACCTAAAACCACTTAATAAACAAGCAAGAAATATTACATTAGATTAACTATACTGATGCCTGAGGGAAGTTCTTGTGCATAATGCAGCAAGTATGTACAGGTGCAGAGACACTACACATAGTGCAAATAAATTAAAAAGTATACAGTACACACACTGATTCCTGAAAAATCAAAATACCATGGAATACTAATGAAATACTTATCAGGATGATGATGATGATGATAATAGAAATAATAATGAATTAGTTCAGGGTATTATGCAATTGACATGTACAATTAAAAATAAATTGCACCAGACATTTCCTGTGGCAAAGAAGGATTGCTTTGTGGCACGTTACTCAAGTCAATTCACTTTATTTTGTATAGTGCATTTTCACAGCCTTACATTGTCTCAAAGCACTTTACTTTGTCCCTGCCCAATTGCCCCAGTGAGCAAGATGTAGCCTGAAAAATTAGAAAGCCACATTGGCAAGGATAAACTCAGTCATAGTAAGAAACCTTTGGAGGAACCAGAGTGAAAGGGGGAGCCCATCTTCCACAGGGCAGAAGTCAGGTTAACAAAGTCCTGATCTATATGGTTCAATTAGTTAAATCCGGATGTAAATATAGAATAACTGGCAGCAGGGCACACAGGAAAGACGTCACAGGCAGGAGGGCAGGCAGGTGGGTGGCACAGGCAGGACGTAATGGGCAGGAGGGCGGGCAGGCAGAAGGGCTGGCGGGCAGCCAGAACTGTTTTGCCACTGCAGTTTGTTTTACAATTTCATCTGCATTTGTTCCCCCAAGGTATAACAGCAGCTAATTTATGAACATGCTGCTTTTCAGAAAAGAAGTTTAATTTCCAGGAGCATGACCAGTGCAAACATTTAGTGTTGACGGTTCTTTGCAAAATGGATGTTCTGTACTTTTATTGATCTGTCCGTCCATCCATCCATCCATTCATTTTCTAACTACTTCTGATGAAGTTCCGAGTTATGAGGTATCCTGAAGCCCAGGCAATATGGGACACACACACACACACACACACACATAGGGTATACCTATCCTTATGGGGCCCGCTCATTCACTTCGATGGGATAAATGCTAACGCTAACTATGACAACCTTAACCCCCACCCTGCCCTAACCATAACCATGAGTAACCAAGCAAAATACAAGATGTTTTGCATTTTTAGTTTTTCCATAGCAGTCACAGAATTTTATAAAATAGAGTTTTCCTGGTTTTCAGTTTCGTGGTCCCCATAAGGGAAAAAAAACAGGTATTTATCACGTTATGGGGTAGGATATGTATACCCGCTCGCACACACACACACACACACACATGCACACAAATGGATAGATCAACACAGTTACTATGGATGTCGATCCTGCATTAATGAGACAGAACTATCATACTTAATAGGATCATATCCCTAGTTCTACATATGCATAATTATATTTAAAAAAGATCCCATGCACCCAGCACATGAGATGTTTGAACTTCTGCCCTCTGGTAAACATTACCGCAGTATGCATTGCAGAACAACCAGATTTAATAAGAGCTTCTACCCCCAAAGCCATCAGAATACTAAATGCTAATGAACATAAGTTTATGTGAAACCCTAATCTCTCTTACTCTCTGTGCACTTCTTTACCACAACTTTTTATTAACAGTTTACTTTTTGTTTATACAGTATAGTGCAATAATATAATCACGAATGGTGTGTGAGTGTGCCCTGCGATGGGCTGGCCCCCCATCCTGGGTTGTTCCCTGCCTCGTGCCCATTGCTTCCGGGATAGACTCCGGACCCCCTGCGACCCAGTAGGATAAGCGGTTTGGAAAATGGATGGATGGATGGATGGATGGATGTATACGTAACTAACAAGGGGGCTAACAAGAGGTGGCTGGGAGTGATTTCCACACTAGGGTTAGGAACACGAGGCAAGATGAGGGATAAAGAAGTACTGTAACTGGTATGGCTTGTTAGGGCGATGAAGGGGAAGAGACAAGCAGGGATATGGCAGCGTCTCTATGCCATGACATTTATGGACTTATCTTCTGCAGAAAAGAAGCTTCCTCTGCTTTGTCAGTCAAGCAAATTCTCTTAAAGCTGATGTCATGAATTCTTATGAGCTTGTACCTAAGGCCCATCGATAACGGTTAGGAATCATTCAAGAGTCAGCTCTCCAAAGTTTTATTGGGTTCGCCAGAGAGATTACCTTTCTCTTCGATATGATGGTGCAATGTTGTCAGTAACTATCTTTGATCAACAGAGATAGTTGATATTGTTGGAAGGTTTTAAAAACTAGCCTTGTGGAACTTTATAGAAATTAATAAAATCTTTCGTCATTTTCACAAGTGGTGATTAGAGAAATTTAGAGGCACTTTGGGCGGAGCTTAGTAGGGGTCCGTTTATGATGTCATAGGTGGGGGGGTTGTGTCCTTTATTCTAATTGGTCCAGAGTTATGTCCATATATGGTATTCTAATTGACCCAGGGGTAATCTCCATATATGGATTTCTGATTGGTCCACTGTTATGTCTGTATATGATATTAGATGTGCTTGACTGTCACGTGGGGCATATATGTCGTTAGGCTAAGGGGAACATGTAGGTTCGTCAGACAGGGGGCCGTTAAACTTTAAGAGGACAAAAATACATTACATGTATTTATTTAAGTGATATTTTTTATTACGTTTTAAGGAATAATAAATATTAAAACAAAAATATAATAAAAAACGTATAGCAGGACGAATGTGAAAAAGTCCATCAGGTGTCAAGCCGCAGTCATGTGCTGTTAGGTGTAGGCACTTTCCGTATTTTAAAAGAAGAAAGCACTTAAACTTGTTATATTTGACCAACATGTTTAAAGAAGAAAAATTTTAGCAGTAAGTTTTATTTCGATATAAGGTTGAAGAAAGAATTCAACCAGCAAACTTTTAGGAGGAATTACCTTTCAGTCGACCCTGACGTCGAAGGAAGTAGAAATGAGATGTTTACCTATAATGCATTTGAGCAGCCTGTAGCGCATGCGCATAGAGACATATCCCAGCATGCTCTCTCTCTCTCTCTACTCATGTAGCGCATGCACGCAGACACACGACCTCATAAAACATCATATCCCAGCATGCTCTCTCTCTCTCTCTCTCTCTCTCTCTACTCATGTAGCGCATGCACGCAGACACACGACCCCATAAAACATCATATCCCAGCATGCTCTCTCTCTCTCCCCCATGTAGTGTGACCGTCATCCACTGTGCTGCGAGACTACAGAGTGGCTATAGCACACTGTTTAGACTCTGGCCCTGTGTATAGGAAGCACATAGCCAGCATCCCTTTCTGACAGAAAGCACATTAACTCTATTTATTAATCTGTCTTATTTGTAGTAGTATACAATAATCTATTTCTAATTTAAATAAAAATCCATCTCTAACACCACAACTCTGGCTTGCTCCTGGCCTTGCTCACAGTCTCTGGGATACGAACTCCATCAACACATTCAGTTCAACACAGAAGGAGAGAGGCTGCTCAACCACTGTTACACTTCCTTCCAGAATGTGTACAAAGCCCTCCCCCACGCCTCATTCGGCCAATCAGATCATCGCTCCATTCTGCTCCAGCCTGCCTACAGGCAGAAGCTGAAACAGGAAACTCCAACCCTTAGGATGGTGCACTGTTGGTCGGACCAATCAGATTCCATGTTACGGAACTGTTTTGATTACACGGACTGAGAAATGACTCAGTCTGCGGATTTATCAAAATGCGTGGATGATCAACTTGGTGTTATTTTCATGGACAAAAAACTTGCCTTTTTTCAAAAGTAAGAAAATTTCTAAGTGATCCAAACTTTTGAACGGTAGTGTGTTTACATTTTATCCTTACATTCAATGAATTATTTTAAATAAAATCAATTATGAATAAATGATCAATTTGCATCTTGAACACTTATGCAACAACACTTACAGGCTGTAAAAATTCCGCAAAAAGGTATTATGTAATTAATTGTTTAGTCATAACAACAAAGTATTAAAACAATTCAGAATTTTTTACTTGCCATCAGATATTTTAAATCCATTTTAGTGGTGTTCAGGAGCCAGACTGCTTGGGAGAAGAAGATATTGCACAGTGTAGCAGACCGGCTCCTGATGCTATAGAATCTTCTAGGTGAAGAAGGGGAGTGTAGCCTGTGGGAGCGATGGTGGAGGTTCAGCATCGATGCTGGTGGCTATTTGGATGCAGCGGGAGGTGTCAAGGTCCTGCAGGCTGGGTGAAGAACTACTGATGATGCACTCAACTGTCTGCACAATCCTCTGAAGGTCTCTGTGCTCTGAGGCGTGGCAGTCTCCATAACAGACTGTACTACAGCTGGTCAGAACGCTGTAGAAGGTGGCGAAGACAGATTTGGGGAGGTGTACTTTCTTCAGTCGATGCAGAAAGTGCAGGCATTTCCGGGATGTTTTTGTCAAGGAAGCAGTGTTGCTTGTCCAGAAGAGGTCCTCTGTGCTGTGAACACAAAAGAACTTGGTGCTCTTCACTTCTCTGCTGTGGTGCCATCGATGGTGAGTGGGGAGTGGCCAGCCTTGGTCCTTCTGAAGTCAACAATCAGCTCTTTTGTCTTGCCAAAGTTATGTACATTATTGTCCTTGCACCAGACTGCTAGCTGTCGCACATCCTCTCTGTATGACATGTGTCATGGTTGTCACTGATGAGACGCACTATTGTGGTGCCATCTGCAAATTTGATAATATGGTTCATGCTGGAACTGGAGGTGCAGTCATGGGTCAGCAACGTGACGAGCAGCAAGCTCAGTGCACCAAAGCATGGGTGATGGCACTCAGAGACGCGTGGTGTTTGCAGCGGTTGTTGGAGTGGAGCACCTCTGATTCCCTCTCCTGGTGAAGCTTGGGCTTGGTTGTAGTTCTCTGTCCAGCTGGGTCTTCACTGATAGGCTTCAGGAGGGCATCTTGTGGGCTTCTCTTCTCTTGGGCTGATGTTCTTCCCTTCTTTGACCAGAAGGGGGACCACTAGTAGGTTCTGCTTTATTTGTCCCTATACGAGGTGTTGCAGTGTTAAGCTAGTGATGCAGGTGGAGAGGTTTGAATGCTGTCAGGTGTCCCTCCTGAACAGGGCACGTCCCATAAGCTCAATCCCAGCCAAGCAAGCCTGAGTCCGGCTCCCACTCCCCCGATCCCCAGCAATGTCATCTTGGAAGGGCGTGTTCTGTATGCACAACTGAGACAACCCAGGTGGAGCTCAGCTTATCGGCTGGCAAAATTGCCTTCAGGTATCACCCACCCTAGTGAGAGCCCAAGCTAGGGCCGTTGTCAGATCTCATCCTAGACGAGGTCCTGCTCAAAAGTTGTAATGACCGCCTGAGGTACCTGTCAGCCTTGCCCTTAATGAGTTAGTGGGTGTAGCCGGGCTGGCACGCTTTTGGGCGTCCAATTGCTGAGAACTCCCCTTCGGTTCTGACAAACTGTATGATCGCAAGCAGTGACAGCAGAGCCACAGACAAGCTCAACCAACAGAGAGCGAATGGTAAGCACCCAGCACCCGAAAGGCTCAACTGATCACATCCAAACGACTTCCTAATGGGATTGTGTACGTAACTGGTTTACTGTTGTTAATTATGGTTGAACTTCTATGCAAGTCCCCTTGTTGGGGGAGAGGGAGTGAATGAAAGCATAAGGTGAAATAAAACCTAAAATAAATCAAAAAGGTAAAACAGAAATCAAACCAAATGAATTGTGTTTCTTATTCAATTGTAAACATCAATTAGTTATGCAACAATAACCTAATTAGATGTTAATGTATTGTGATCAAATTGATTTTTGTCCGTGAAGTTGTTTCCTGCTTTCAGGCAAGAACCTGTGTCCAATTATGCGTGTTGGTATCACCGCAGTTGACCACCAGAGACCCAACTCAGATGTTGTTAACCTACTATGGCTGACCACTAGAGGTGCAATTTCAATGGAGTGGCACTGCTATGGCCTGCCGCTAGAAGCGCAATTTCGAAATGGAGTGGTAGTTCTATGCCTGACCACTAGAGGCGCAATTTCGAAATGGAGTGGTAGTTCTATGCCTGACCACTAGAGGCGCAATTTCGAAATGGAGTGGTAGTTCTAAGCCTGACCACTAGAGGCGCAATTTCGAAATGGAGTGGTAGTTCTATGCCTGACCACTAGAGGCGCAATTTCGAAATGGAGTGGTAGTTCTAAGCCTGACCACTAGAGGCGCAATTTCGAAATGGAGTGGTAGTTCTAAGCCTGACCACTAGAGGCGCAATTTCGAAATGGAGTGGTAGTTCTATTCCTGACCACTAGAGGCGCAATATCGAAATGGGTAGTTCTATGGCTGACCAGTAGAGGCGCAATTTCGAAATGGAGTGGTAGTTCTATGCCTGACCACTAGAGGCGCAATATCGAAATGGGTAGTTCTATGGCTGACCAATAGAGGCGCAATTTCGAAATGGAGTGGTAGTTCTATGCCTGACCACTAGAGGAAACCAAAGATATAGCTAGGCGGTTGCCGACGCTAGATGAGTGACACACACATTTAATGTATCCGCATGCCGCTTGCGGCCTTCTTCTGTGCCTTTGCGCAGTTTAAAACCCCTTAAAACAATTACTGAAGCAAGACGGCGCTCGCGTTACGGCGACGGATCTAAATAGAGACTACACTATATCTCGTCGCAAATGGTGCTTAATCACGGCGGGTCTCAAGCACAGGAGACTCCCAATTTCGAAATGACAGACACACTTGGCTCACAGCGCAAAGTGGTGTTAAACTTGCTTTGTCTATAGCAGGCACACACATACGAGTATGATCCTGACAGGTAACTAAGCTATCGGTCTTATGTCAGGGAGTCCAAGCGCAACATAATTCAGGTTAGAACCTCGTAACAAGTATTCCCGTTCGCTAATAGAGAGATTTCTCCCAGAATATATAGAAACGGAGAAATTCGTCCGAATCGAACCTGGAAACAAAGCGCTGAGAATCTCGTCAGACATAGGGTTAAAGTTTACTGCAGTTTAATACGAAAGAACTACAATGAGATAACCAAAAATAAAACAAAATAATATAACTACTAATAATAGAAATAAAAATAACTATAAGCCCGCATGATCCCGCTTAAATGCCTTCAGATTGCCACGAGTGCGACTTTTGCAGACAGTTCACAGTAGCGCTTCTTCACTGCACGACCGGTCATAAAAAGTTTAAATTGTGTGCTCAGAATAAGTTTAAACCTTGTGCCTTGTGATTATTTACCAATTGTTATGCCGAATGGTCGGGTCCTCCAAACTCAATTGTTTGAGGTTTCAGGGCGTAGATCGTACAGGCAGGGACTATTGTGAGCACTCAATGAACGGAGGCTGAAGTTGTGTAAAAGTCATGCATTTATTCCTATAACTAACATAAGACAGACATTACACCTAACAAACAAACACGAAATAACGGAGTGGACACAAACAATGTAATCATGAAAATGCAATGACCAGATTTAAAATGAGTAACCTTAGAAGGGAAAATACTGTTCTGCAAAGCAAATGCCATCACCAATTGTTATGCCGAATGGTCGGCTCCTCCAAGCTCAATTGTGAATCCCCGTGTGTCTGTTAATGTGATACGTAAATGGGACTCATTAATAACCAGTATCGCGTAATAACCTGGGTTAGAATAGAAGGCTCGTCCAGCGAGCTGCGTCACCAGGTAATGTAAACGATCGGTAGCGAAGCTCCCCTCACGGCCGATGACAGAGAGTCTCGCGACATTTCAGGCGAGTTTGAGGTTTCAGGGCGTAGATCGCACAGGCAGGGACTATTGTGAGCACTCAATGAACGGAGGCTGAAGTTGTGTACGCATGTAGGAATTATTAGCTCAGGTAAATTTTAATATTTCCACCAATATGTTTTGAAATTAATTCACTTTTAATTAATTATTACTTAATGCTCATTATTAACCAATTGTTATGCCGAATGGTCGGCTCCTCCAAACTCAATTGCGAATCCCCGTGAGTCTGTTAATGTGAGACGTAAATGGGACTCATTAATAACCAGTATCGCTTAATAACCTGGGTTAGAATAGAAGGCTCGTCCAACGAGCTGCGTCACCAGGTAATGTAAACGATCGGTAGCGAAGCTCCCCTCACGGCCGATGAGAGAGAGTCTCGCGATATTTCAGGCGAGTTTGAGGTTTCAGGGCGTAGATCGCACAGGCAGGGACTATTGTGAGCACTCAATGAACGGAGGCTGAAGTTGTGAAAAAGACATGCATTTATTCCTATAACTAACATAAGACAGACATTTCACCTAACAAACAATAAACACGAAATAACGGAGTGGACACAAACAATGTAATCATGAAAATGCAATGACCAGATTTAAAATGAGTAACCTTAAAAGGGAAAATACTGTTCTGCGAAGCAAGCAATTTGTGGAAATACTGTCCTAAAGTAATATAGCAGGTGAATAGGAGTTTAGATTGTTAGAAATGAAAGGACGTTGGTTTACTTGGTTGCAGAGTGTGTGTGTGGGGGGGGGGTCTTGGCAGTTGGTTGCGGAGGCTGATGAGGTGATGGGTGATGGCACTCAGGAAGGCGCGGTGTTTGCAGTGGTTGTTGGAGTGGAGCCCTCTGATTCCCTCTCCTGGTGAAGCTTGGGCTTGGTTGCAGTTCTCTGTCCAGCTGGGTCTTCACTGATAGGCTTCAGGAGGGCTTCTTGTGGGCTTCTCTTCTCTTGGGCTGATGTTCTCTGCCTCTCTTCGGGCTGATGGTCTGTTGTTTTCTCCTCCCTTCCGTTTTTATTCTCCTGGCTTTGTTCTGAGGTGCCAGGTTTTATAGTGTACAGTTCGTGAATAGGAGTGACCAGGAATTCGACTCCTGGACCAATGGCTGACCATCCATTTGGCGGGCTTTCGGAAGGGGGTCTGTATCAGTCCTTTTGAGATTTATGACCAGACTGATTTCCCTTGTATTGATGATTTTCGTTAGGCTGGTGTAACTTTTGATATATTCACTTTCGTGGTAACCACTAACCAGATTTGGAAACTGGAGTGATTTTCCATCGGTTTGATACCAAACATGCCATACCAGCCTAGTGGTTCACACCTCATACCATCTGTAATGATTAATTAATGATTACTTATATTATGTCATTATGTTATGTTATATTACTCACACCAGTACCTGGTCCAGGTGGTCTAGGTTGCACCTCAATCAGAGGTTACCCTTTATACAGACATTATATGACATATTCTCATTCCAACAGCACATCTTACCCTTAGATAGGCATGGTAGAATACAAAGATCAGATAAGGGCTGCTGAGGAATGTGGAAAAGAAAAGGGGGGGGAGAAGGTTTGTCAGTCAAAGAGAAAGAATCTTTGAAAGTTAGGACACATTACAAACATAACCTCTCTGTATATTGAGACTAGTAGTCATGGGTAAATAAATATACAGATATACAACAGCCAAACTTAAAAGAAACTTTCTTTAGGGTGTTGGGTGAGTGGTATGTAAGGCAGGATGTCTGGGGAGGGGGTTGTGTGCCAAGTCGAGGGACCCCTGTCCTTGAGGTCCACTCTGCTGTCTGTAGGTGTTAAAACTTTGAGCAATAAAAGTTGGAGTGCTGGCCTCCCTTGTTATCTGTGTGTGTTTAAGTGTGTCCGTGTGTGTGGGGTCACGAACCCCCCTTTGAGGCCTAGGCCGATGTGTGCCTCTCGTACCAGGGTAGGCCTTGTCTCAGGCCACCTGGAATTTAAGCTTTGTGATCTGTGCATGTGTGATCCTACACGCATCCTCTGTTGTTTCCTACATAAACCTCTACATGGACACTGTTACCACTTTCAAGGTCATACACAATTTCCCCAACCGCAAACCGCATGGATGAACAGGGAAGTTCAACAGCTCCTGAAGTCATGTGATGAGGCTTTCTGCACTGGCGGCCGAGAAGCCTACTAAACAGTCAGGTCCAACCTGAGGAGAGGCATCAGAGAGGCAAAGCGCTCCTGAATGACTATCTTCCAGTGGCCCTGACCCCCATTGTTATGAAGTGGTTTGAGAAGCTGGTCTTAGCACACATCAAGAACAACATCCCTTCCACCCTGGACCAACAGCAGTTTGCCTACAGGTCAAACAGGTCAGCTGAGGATGCCATTACCTTGGCCCTCCACACTGCCCTATCACACCTGGAGCAGCGGGACAGCTACGTACGGATGCTGTTTATCGACTACAGCTCCGCCTTTAACACCATCTCCCCCCATCAAGCTGGCCATAAACTGCACAACCTTGGACTGAACACACACCTGTGCAACTGGGTCTTGGACTTTCTGACCAACAGCCCACAGACAGTGCGCATGGGTAACCACACCTCCGCCTCCATCACTCTCAACAGAGGAGCACCTCAGGGCTGTGTGCTCAGCCCCCTCCTCTACTCCCTCTTCACACACGACTGTGAACCCACCCATGATTCTAACCTCATAATTAAGTTTGCAGACAATACAACTATGATAGGTCTGATCTCGAACAACAACCAGTCAGCCTACTGGGAAGAGGTCGAGAACCTGGAGCGCTGCAGCCAGGACAACAACCTCGCCCCTGAACTCAAAAAAGACAAAAGAACTGATCCCGGACTTCAGGAGACTGAAGCACGGGGACCACCACCCCATCAGCGTCGGTGGTGAGAAGGTGGAGGTGGTTCTGATCATTGATTGATTCCTCACGGTTCAGATCAGCTGTGACCTGTCATGGACCACAAACACTTCAGTCATGGCCAAAAAAGGAATTCCTGCGGAGCCTGAAGAAAGCACAAGAACATTTTGATGCAATACCCCACATGTGCGATACCCATATTTATGTGCATTTAGACCACTGAAAACTGAATTTACTTACAAACTTACCAGTCCCTTATTTTGTTTATATATGTCATGCCCCGGTCGTCCGATCCTCCCATGTGCCACTCCCCCTCATCTACCTCGTGTGGAATCCCAGTGTTACCGACTGTTTCTCATTGTTAATTATTCTGGTGAATTTACGTCCGCGTTAGAGTATGTTTCCCCAGTCCGGTCATTGACATGTGTCCTTTGTGTGTGTGTAACAGTGGACATTTTGTTATTTCCACTTGCACTCCTGTGTCAGCCTAAGCTTTTCGTATACACTGACCTCTAGTGGTAACAGGTAGAACTGCTCGGCTCTCTCTCAGTTCCAGAGATTAAACCAGCGCATTGCTGATGGATCTCGAGCTGTGCTGCCCCGCGGAATCCCAGCTTTCTGCTGTTTTGTGCCAGGAGAATAAAATGGTTGCATTGTCCCACGTTCCCTCATTCTTTGAGTGAAAAAACCACAACGCAGACCTATGAGGGGTTACATGTGCGCGAGGTTCCTGATTTCTCTGCTTTAAAATAATACCCGTCTTCACCCGATCTCTGTACATACTTTATTCTCTGATTCTATTTCATGCCTCACAATCTATGTAATTGTAAATATACTGTGCAGCTGCTGGCGCGTTCCAAACTAAATCTCATTGTACTTACAATGCCAATAAAAACATCCATCCATCCATCCATCCATCTATCTAGGCAGGCCAGTGTCACCTCGCCTCCATCCTTCCTGAAGTCAATGATGGCTTCCTTTGTCTTTGTGCTGTTTAGTGCCAAATTGTTTGCTGAACTCCAACCTGCCACTTTCTGGACCTCATCTCTGTAAGCTGACTCATAAGAACCAAAGAGATTTACAAATGAGAGGCCATTCGGCCCATCAAGCTCCTTTGGGGAGAACTTAGCTAATAGCTCAGAGTTGTTAAAATCTTATCTAGCTCTGATTTTAAGGAACTCAAATTTGTTTTAAAATGTTCTCCCGCTAATTTCTACTTATGGCCACGAGTTCTAGTATTTAAACTAACGTTGAAATAGCCATTTGGCTGAACAGCATCCAGACCTGTTAGAATCTTAAACACCTGGATTATGTCTCCCCTTAGTCTCCTTTGCTCGAGGCTAAACAGATTCAGCTCAGCTAACCTCTCCTCATTAGACATTCCTCTAAGACCAGGAATCATTCTCGTCGCCCTACGTTGCACCTTTTCCAAGGCAGCAATGTCCTTCTTAAGGTAAGGTAACCAAACCCGCACACAATATTCTAGGTGGGGTCTTACCAAGGAATTATATTATCATAGCATCACTTGCCTTGTCTTAAACTCCACACACCTAGAGATGCAATGTGCCTTCTCGCGTGGTGTTCCTGCAGAGGGGGTCTGTGAGTGCTGGAGATTGGGGGAGGGGGCAGTGTGGCTATGTCTGGTCTGTGTTCCTCCAGACGAGCAAAGAAGCTGTTTAGCTCCTTTGCTACAAGGCCGTTGCTATTAACAGTGACGGTGTTGTTGCCTTTGAAGTTTGTAATGTGTTGTATTCCCTGCCACACCCACTGTGGGTTGTTGTATGTGAAGTAGACCTCTATTTTCTGTTTCTCTGCCTGCCTGGCAACCTCGATGCCCCTATTCAGGTCAGCTCTGGCTGCACTCTATGTTGTTGACTGCACTGTCTTGTCCTGTAGTATTGTATTGTTGCTCTTGTGTTTATCTTGCACTTTCTCCCTCTGTTTGTGCTCCTTTCACTCTGTATAGTTCTATCCTGCCTGCGCTTGTGTCATCTTGTGTTGTTTCTGTTTTTGTTCTTTGTGTTGCACCATGGTCCAGGAGGAACAATGTTTCCTTTCACTGTGTACTGTGTATATTGCTGAAATAACAATAAACCCACTTGACCACTTGCCTCGACTCATCCTGAACAGTTTTCCAATGTTGTTCAAAGGTCTGTTTGTTTCGGGGGATGGAGACACCCCTGGACGTGCTGGATAAGGGGACCACAGATCAGTGTCCTCAGTCCTGCGTCTCCCTCCAAAGCTGAGAGGAAGATGACCCGCCTGCTGGTTCTGGTGCTGGCTTGTGGAGCTCTGCTTATCTCCACAGAGGCCCAGCAAGATTACCACAGTCACCCTGCACTCTACAAGACGGCCATTAAACTCGCAGTCAAAAATGCTCATCAAGGAACCCGTCAGCACATGAATTTCTATACCATCCAGGGCCGTCCGAAGGTAACTACTGAGAAAATGTTTTTGTAAAAATGTGAAACTTCCATTGTCTGCAAGCTAAATGAATGAGTATCACATTGATCGTGTTTTGTTTGTTTGTTTTTTCACTTCAATCCACAATGAAAATGATGGTTTTATATCTCAGCTCTGATCAATTTTACCTTCTCACAGTTTCCCTCTGAATCTGTTGCATTCCAGTCTGTGACAGTTTTACATTTTTTGCTGATTATTGTTATTTTATATAGACTTTCATTAAAAACATTGTAGGCAATTTTGTATATAACATGTTTATGTGATTTAGATCAGCAATGACTATATTGACATTGAGATTCTCTTGAGAGCAACAACCTGTGCAAAGTCAGCTGTACCAGACCATCGGGATGACTGCGTGTTTATGACCAACAGGGTAAGTAATGAGTCACTGGACTGTCAGCAGTGAACATGTCAGTTAGCAAATTAATTTCAGCTCACGATAATATTGGTGATGCTCTGTGGGAGAAAATTAGCCAGCAACAAATCAACGAACAAATAAATAGGTGACCTCAAACATCCTGTTCCTTCACCTTATTCTGAAATTTTAGCAGATCAAAGGCAAAAGGCTGGATTACCAAACAGAAGCAAATGCTAATCATCTGAGGGGCGACCTGTAAATTATGCCTCAAGCTATGAAGCCTCGCTGGCCTTATTTAAAGAGCTGTGGGCTGTACTACAAAGTGGGTTTTACATAGCCAGAGTTAACTCAATAGAGCCGGGTTAACCAACTCAGATTACTGCAATTAGCATTAAATGACGCTATGATGGTGGTAATTAACTCGGCATGTTGACATGGGGTTTCTTTGTCACAGTCTGTGTATATTTACATATAAAGGCCCACTTTGGCATTGCAAACTAGTGATGCAAACTGAGACCCGCCCTTTGGTAGGCGGCTCATAAAGGGGCACCGGATATCAGTATCGGGATAGAATCTCTGTATTACTTGGTATCGGATCGAAAGGAAAATCAGTGGTATTACCCATCCCTACTATTCAGTCAAAGGGGGGCTCCTATATAGGCTACGTTTGTGATGAAAGGGCGGGACTTAATCAGAAAGCCAGCAATTAAACCAGATCAGAGCAGGTTAGGTGTGCAGTGTGAATTACCATTGTCATTGTTGGTTAATTCTTTTAGATGTACTTGCTTTGTATAATATAGCCTTATGGTGACCCTGCTTTGGAAGCTCTTTCCCCTAAAATTGTTCTGTGTCATTAAACCCTGCAGTCCAGCAGCTCTGCCTTAAATCTTTAGATATATCTTTACTACACCTTCTCTCACTGTATTTATTGCCCACCACTCTTTAAATACTGTTTTTGTGTGTCTGTGTGTTTTTGCAGCCATTCATTAACTGTAGAGTTTGCAGCAGACGGTCTGGTAATGATCTTACAGATCCATCAATTGACTGTGTACCAAACAGGAAAGTGGATGAAGTAAGTGTAGAGAGTCTTAGTATTATGGAAATGTAACAGGTGTATGAATTGTGTCTGAACATGTGGTTAAACTTTGATTGTGTTTGTTCATGCAAAAATTTGATCAGAGTACTGTTTATTAATGACAAAGTTACTTTTAATCTGAACAACAGTGGCAGCACCAGGGAAAAGCTTGGGGGGGGGGGGGGGGGCTCTAGCTCCTCCAGCGATGACCATAGTACCCCCACAGCACCCCCAAAAGATTGGTTTCATGTTTTTTAACTATCTGTAAAATCTGTATATTGTGTAAGACATTTTTGCAGTTTTTATTGCATACTTGTAGTGTATTTTTTGTTCAAAGTACCCATAGAGGCTCTGTGAGCTAGACGTTAGAATTTCATATTTTATCTTCCTACATGCTGTAGCTTATCGTGCTGTGTGCTTCTATACACCATCTACATAAGCTGAAAAGCTAAAGCACCCGCTCTAAATAATCTCACTCCCCTATAGCACCTGTAGCATTAAGTCACTGGCGCTGCCACTGCTGAATAAACGACTCCAATCTGACTAAACCGCTTAACTTTCCATTCCCATGTTACATTTCAGGACAAACGACGTAATATGTGTCCTTCTGATAAACCTCTCCTCGGATCTGACAGTGCCTTGGCTTCCAAAAACACTAAAGAAGCTGAAGGAGACTGTTTGGGCTGTTTCTGATGGCTGATGGTCCTGCAACGTGGACCAGAGGAGGAAACTGGGAGGGAAAATGCTTTGCTTTGTTATATAGCTGAAATCAGGATGTAATACAGCATTTAAATTTTTCTTATCCAGTTGCAGTTAACCAGATGATCTACTTAACACCATTTACATTGACATTTCATTTGCACTCTTACCAACAGAACAATTGTTGCAGTGTCCTGTCAGTAAAAATCACTGCTTAAGGTTCCTCTGGCGGATAGTTTAGGAAATATCAGCGCTATGCTCAGTCCGGTCTTGGATCTCGGAATTAAAAGCATTTCTACTCCGTCCTGAATTAGTCTCGGACTGCAGCGTCCATGGATAGGCCTTGTAATTGCAGAGGGCAGTGGTGGCTTAATGGTTAGGGAAATGCATTTGTCATTGAAAGATTGCACGTTTAAATCCCCGATTAGCAAAGCACCACTGAGGGTGCCCAAGGTACCGCCCCAAGCACTGCTTCCTGGCCGCTGAATTAGCTGCCCCTTGCTATGTCACGATGTGACATATGATTTAAATCCAGAGGACAAATTTCGTCGTTATGGTATGTCAGCAATGACCACTGGTCACTAAATTCTGCAGCGAGACTTAAGACTGAGTTTTTTTTCACCACATTGGTAAACTTTCTCATTTCGACTAATTCTGTCGAAATAATGACACACATTAATAAAATACAATTAATAAAATAAAAATAAAATTGTGTTAGCTATATACTGGTTAATTTTCTTTTGAATAGACAGTCACAGGGCGCGCCGCCACATTGGTTTTATGCCGTTTATACGAGTTATTACATTATCAGCCTTACAAGTATTAAGTTCCGCTTACAGAAAAAAAAAACAGCGGGCGTACTCAGATATACCACAAATCCATCCATCCATCCATTTTCCAAACCGCTTATCCTATTGGGTCGCGGGGGGTCCGGAGCCTATCCCGGAATCAATGGGCACGAGGCAGGGAACAACCCAGGATGGGGGGCCAGCCCATCGCAGGGCATACTCACACACCATTCACTCACACATGCACACCTATGGGCAATTCAGCAATTCCAATTAGCCTCAGCATGTTTTTGGACTGTGGGGGGAAACCGGAGTACCCGGAGGAAACCCCACGACGACACGGGGAGAACATGCAAACTCCGCACACATGTGACCCAGGTGGAGACTCGAACCCGGGTCCCAGAGGTGTGAGGCGACAGTGCTAACCACTGCACCACCATGCCGCCCCATACCACAAATCATTTCTATTTATTTTTCATACTGAGTGTTTTAAAACATTACTGAGTTTATAATACTGAGCCGGCGAAAATTCTGTTCCGAATAGCGCTGCATATACGGATCCTCCCGTACAGGAAAGAATAAAATACTGTGATCCTTTCAGAACCACCACGGAAAGCGATTTGTCACATATCATTTGAACGATCCATCCCCGGCAAATTTTATCTTCGGTACCCCTCTTGCTTTAACTATAGGATAAGAACGCGTCTAAGCACAATGGAACCTTAATTTCAACGTGTGCTAGGTTATTTTAAATGTAAATTTTAAAGCGAAAATAACCAATAAAAAACTAGAAGTCCTGACAATTGTTTTTTACGCATCTCTTAGCCTGATGGCTCACGTGAAAATTTTATCAGGTCAGCAGTGTTTGGTATTTTTGATTACATGCCCATGCTTGAGAATAAATGTTTGTCTTGAGTAAATAATAAAATTGTACTTTTAATTAACAGATGGGGTGTTGATGAGAATAAGTAAGTTTGATGAAAAATGTTTTTTTATGGTCTTAGTCTTACCTTTGATTCTTTCCTATATAAAAGGTTTTGGTTTTGAAACTGACTCGACGTAAGTGATCTCGTCCCCATAACTAGGAAACATTATTTGTATATAAGATTAGATAAGATACGATGAGATAAGATATAAATCTTTATTGTCACTATTACAAAAACAATGAAAAACACTTTAGTAGCTCTGTTTGGCAGCATACGTTAAATTAATAAATGAGAGAGATAACACACAAAAAGAAACGGCCATCCTCTTACAGTATGAGTGTCTAAGTACAATGTATACAATATGTCAGTCCAAGGTAATGTGTGCTTATATGTTATATATCAGTCAAAACAACAACTTACTGAAACAAACTAAACCATGCTGCATTTAAAAAGTACGAGAAGCACTCTGTCGAAGACTCGTTGGAGTACATGGTAGTAGGGGCGCCGCTAAGGGGGGGAAAGTTGGGACAATTCTAAGGGCCCACGCCCTTTAGGGGCCCCCAGAGATCTGAATGGGTGTGGTAGTGGGGCCCAACCTCATATTTTGTCATAGGGCCCAAAATTGCTAGCGGCGCCCCTGCATGGTAGTATGTCGGCGGGACGCAAATGCGAAAAGCTGACGCGGCTGTGCGAACTATTTCAGACAGCTGATAATTCTGCAGGGTGGTTAAGAGGAGGAAGGAGAGGGAAAACCTGAAAACAATATGTAATACAAAAGAAGATCTAGTTAAGTTAACCAATTGAACTACTTAACACCAATGAAGCGTACCAGTGCCGTTAGAGATTTTGGTCCCCATGAAAGCCTATATTTGCCCCCCAAGCAAGACCAATCATACTATGTTACAAAAATTTTACAGCCTTTAAAATCGTAGTAACTACCCCCCACCAACAAATGTACTCAAATGTACTTCATAAAGTCCCTCTGATAGGTAGTTGAGAAAAATTTATTTGTATACATTTCCTTTTTGACATTTTGTTGATTAACTTTACCTAGAAGCACGCAAGATATAAATGACTGAATTAAACTCATTTAAACTTTGAATTAAACTTTTTTTAAATAAAAAAATGATTTTTAATGTTTCACTTGCCATCAGACATTAAATAAATCCTTGTTCAACAATATATTTAAATGTTAATGTAGAATGTGAAAACTGTCTCAGTGCGATTTCATGCAATGTTTCAGCTCCATCATGTATGATCAAGTGAACTTTAACGCACAGTATTGCAAAAGTCAATAAGGCATTACAGAATCCGTACTACTGAATATTTGCATTACATACATTCACGATTACACCCCGGCTATAACTACATATTCAATAAATATTTTAGATACATTTCATCTTACGCTAACACTACAGTTCACAATTCACAATTTCAAGGTCGCCGGTGAAATCTTTCACGCGCTTATCTTCTTTCCTGTTTATTAAACTAAGGCTATTCTAATTGGATAACGGCAATAAAATTAGAATTTCGATTGGTCAAAGCGTTTCGGACGCAGTCCTTTATGATTGGTTCCTTTATTTGAGCGCTGTCTACTATTGGCTTTTCACCTAGGGGGACGTGTGGACTGTAAAAGCCCGTTGGCTGCCGGGAAGATGGCGGACGCCAGAGCAGCGGCCGAAGCCTGCAAGTGAAGCACGGAGGACTCGTTCCGATATCTTTACGGGTGCGGTGGGCACACGGCTGCCCGCTTCTGCTTGTCCGAGCCTGCGGCAGTTTAGCTCGTATTGCCGAGCGAGTCCAAAGGGGCCGCTGGCCTCGGTGATGTGGCCGGCTGTTGCCGTCGGTGCAGGAACGGTGCTTTACCATTAGCGCTGCCCGACTTCAGCCACGAACGGCGGGGTACTCGACCCTAATCCGCCCTATCCAGCTGTCATCCACGGAGGCGTTTTCCCCGTGACTCTCCCTTAGCAGTGTTTTAGGCATTAAGCGAGCCAGCGCAGCCCCATTAGTGGGTCGGCTAGCAACGTGCCCCTACCCG
This sequence comes from Brienomyrus brachyistius, assembly GCF_023856365.1. Taxonomy (NCBI): domain Eukaryota; kingdom Metazoa; phylum Chordata; class Actinopteri; order Osteoglossiformes; family Mormyridae; genus Brienomyrus; species Brienomyrus brachyistius. The sequence goes on along the minus strand of NC_064536.1, from coordinate 8,801,504 downwards.
TGTTACGCCGCAGCGTCTCCGCCCGTAAGCGCATTACGGGCCCGCGTCTCCGCCGGACATGGACTGAATTAAGACCTCGGGACAGCAAACCCCGAACATGTAAGTGAAGGGCGCGGCTCTCTGTCTGCATACCGATTACGGGTCGCAATCGCAAATTCCGCCGCAGCTCTACAGAAGTACCCCACTCTAAGGTACAACAGCAGGGCACCTCTGGGGATCTGGACCTACAGCCCAGGCGTTGCGATTTGCTATCCCTGGTATCCGGTGCTTTAAAGGCCAAATGTGTTAATTTAAATGGATATTAACTGTAAGATTGCAGTCACCAGTGCCTCATAATATTTCCTCTCACAATGGCTCTCAGATCTCTGATGGTTTAATTTGATATTATGTATGAGTATTCATGAGACCCCCACAGAGTGTCTGGACATTGTTTAAGGTCAATATTCAAGCCTTTGGTGTGCAGGGGCTTCAGTGGTGTGGGAAAAATATTATAATTTGAATGGTATTTGTCATGACAACCATGTGGCGTGGATTTTCAGGGCCGTTCTGTGATGTTCATGAAGCCCCTCAATATCATGCTCTTTTGAGGCACAGGAAGCACCAGTACATTGACCTCCTTAACTTTCTCCCAGTCACATTGATTTCTTCATTTGACTGTTCAGAAATTGACTATTTAAAAACACTCTGTAACTATGTCAGTTAAAATATCATACACAATAGGTCTCTTCTGTGTGTGAGTGTGTGCGCGCATTAAAATGACGATCTGAAGGAATGGTATATGTAGGCGGTTGGGCTGCACGATATCAGATTGCGATATAATTGTGATACGTACCCATAACAACACCCTGCACCATGCAACAATCTCCAGATATTTAGTTAACGGGTGAACAGATTTGATCGGACACCAGCTTTTCAGTACTATATGATTCTCCATCTGTATGAATGTGGCACATGCCTGTGTTTATTAAATTCGGTTAGCGGAGCTTCCCCCCTTTTTTGGTAAATCACGGAAGCGATAAGCACTGAAGTGGCGCAATGGAGAGGAACAGCTCAGCAGCCACGGCGTATTTTCAAAGATGAGATATCCTTTCGCATTTTTAAGTCTGACGCCTTCATTAAACATAAGGATGAGCCGTATTTATGCAGATTACTAACATTTTGGGCATCACAGTAAGCCTCTCATTAATATTTTAGCCGTACTACTAATCTGCTTATCAGATTGTTATTGTGTGTAAACATCCGCATAATGCCAAAAAGCCTTGTCATGTGATACCGTGCAGCCCTAGTGGGTTGTGTGTTCTTAAATGTTGGATGTTCTTAAGTTATAATAATTGCATTTTGTTGTGCTGGTGTTCAAGTACAGGTGGTTTAAGTGAGGTGGAGGGTCTTAACCCTTCTACAAAGATCAGACTTGGTTCTGGAATTCAGATTAAAGTGACTGGTTTAGTTTTAAAAGGCGGCTCAGTGGAGCTTATTCTGGTCATGCTGAGACACAGTGTTCAGTTTGATCAGCCTTAGGTCAATAGAGCATGTTTAAGAAAAGAGTAGTTCCCTCAAGTGGACTGCCCAACTTGTGTAGAACCTATGGGGAGAGTCTGTTGCTGGCATATGTCGGCTCTGTGTGATTGGCTTTTTGTTGTTGTATGAGAGAGTTTCTTGGATAACTCTGTGGACCGGCCTCTTTCCCCTTGCAGGTGTAACCTTCCACTCTTCGACGTCAGCTGGCTCCACATACCATGTTGTGGTTGCCGCACCAGGTCGGCTCCCTAACCCGTGACGCGGTCTTCCTTCTGCTGAAACTCTTCCGCCTGTCGAGCCCCCCAAGCCCAGGCACCTGCATCAACATGTACGCTACCCGTTTCTATGGCGGTGGCGGAGGCGGGGCCAAACAGGGCCGGCGGGCTGGTGTGGTGGGGGCAGGGCTGCCCATCCCTGAAAACCACCACCAGCCTCTAGCCCCTCATGCTCATCTGGGCACTCCGCAGAACTTCCCACCTGTCTATCAGGGACGGTTGGACGGGCACCGCACCCACTTCCAAGGTCATCACCACTATCACCCACATCCCCAGCCTCACCCACCCCAGCCCCACTACCACCCCAGCGCCCACCTGCACCACAACAGAAAGAAGACTTGGAACTTTATCCATGAGAAAATGAGCTATGATACCTTCTTCACCATGAAAAGGTTGATCGATCGCTCACGCAGCGTGGATGAGGTGTTGCGCTGGGTCACGCAGAACCCCAGCAAGATCTCCTACAACCACTACCCCATCGCTCTGCAGAAGATCGGCCAGCTCCTGCAGCTGCAGCAGGCCGTCGGTGTGACCATGGCCGGGGTGGAGGGCGCCCTGGCCCCCACGTCCGGAGGGACGGGCGCTGGGGAGAGCCACTTCCGACAGGCTCTGGAGCAGCCGGAATTCCAGACTCTTTGTGAAGCCATTGTAAGGGACTGCACCAAATTTGACAACTTCAGTATAGTCAACTGCCTCTATGCTGTGGCTGCATTAGGTAAGATATCATTAGGGTGTAAAACCATGTTTCATTCATGAAAATGGTGTCATGCTACTGTCCTGTTCTAAACATGCATGAATCTGTCGCCACCCCAGGCCTCCCCAGCGAATCACAGATAGTCCAGGTGCTGGAGGAGGAGTCACGGAGCCGCCTGTCCCAGTTCAACCAGAAGGACATCTCCATGGTGTTCAGCAGCAGCATGAAGCTGCACCCATCCAGCCAGCACCCGCTCATCGAGTCCTGCTTGTCAGGCCTGGAGAAGAACATCGAGCGAGAGCGCCACCCACAGACCCTATTCCTGTTGCTGTCCTACTATCGACTCAAATGGCGTGCCCTGCAGGCTGATGGGCATTCCCCCGAACAGCTGCTAGCCAACCGCAAGATACTAAGACTAGTGAAGCACACACTCGCCAGTGTGAGTAGCGTGCGCGACCATGAGATGGCGCTGCTGGATGAGATGTTGTCTGCCTGCGCCCGTGAGGCCAGCAACAAATCCCTGGAGCTCATTTTTAGCTCCCACCTCTTCTACCAGAATCGTCAGGAAAAGTTTGTCAGCAGTCTAGCAGGTAAGCTATATGCTGTCTCTTCCCTTGTGAAGGAAAACCAGGATTCCTGGGAGGGACGTTTGTGTTCCTTGTTTTGACTTTGGATCCGAACGAGCTGCCTCTTCTTAATAAAACCCCGTTGTTTGTCCCATTTTAGTTTGAGGGTTTTGCTTGCATGTAACTTCTTGCTGCACGTTGTGGGCACGGTTAGACGCGGATCGAATAGGCTGGTCAGCAGCAGTGACCTTCTGTCTCCTGGGTCTTCTGACAGAGGAACTGCCTAAGAAGGTGGAAAGCATCACTCCTTTCACCATGGCGCTCATTGCCAAGTACATCGCTCGCCACCGGCTGCGTGAGACGCGCCTGCTGGACACTATTGCCGACTTCCTTGTCAAGAAGGGCGAGTACCTAGACAGCAAGGTGTGAAGGCCGACTCCTCATTCGGATGCGCTGGGTGTATTTTCAGAAGTGTTGATACCCTCTAGCTCAGGGGTGTCGAATACCAGTCCTGGGGGGCCGGAGCCCTGCACAGTTTTGGGATTTGTTTCATTTAACACCTGATTGAACTCCTTGTGCTGATTACCACACAGCTGTTGAGCTGAATCATTTGTGGTGGAACAGGGAAATAGCTAAGCTACACAGGGTCTCGGCCCCCCAGGACTGGAGTTCACACCCCTGTTCTAGCCCTTCTGCAGGCTTATGACCATGTCTAACGTTGTCCCCTCGTTTCTTCCCAGGTGATTCAGAAACTCGTGTTCCCCTTCAGCCGGATGAGCTACCGACCATCCAATGAGACACAGTTCTTCTCCAAGCTGGAAGAGGTGCTGGAGCTCAAAGCTCTGAGCTCCCCACTGGCCACCGTGAACATCCTCATGTCTCTATTCCAACTGGGCCACTTCCCAGGCCTGGTGCTGCACCGCGTCTTCTCTGCCTCCTTCATTAGTAATGTCACTAGTGAGTCTGACTCTTACTCCCTATCCACTGCTCCTGCCACAAAGCTAGTGCACTGGGCATTATTGGGCTGTTTAAGTCATAGAGATGTTTACCTTCGTTCAGAATTTGGTGGGCAAGGGTCCTGTGAGGAGGGGAAGTTAGGACAGGGGCCCTAAAAAATTTGGAACATAATTGGATTGGTCTGGGTTGGGGTCCCAATGTGGTGTACTTTCATGGGACCCACAATCTGCAGTGGCACCATGCCACACCGCACAGGTTTGCTTTCGCAGTCAAGGCAGGTGATAGCAGAGATGTAAATTGTGCTGGTGGGCCCCCCCCCCTACTCGAAGCCCTTTTAGGCTTGGACAAATTACCCATGTGTGTAAAATTGTATACACAGACAGACAGATCCAGTCCCTATGAATATTAGGCTTTCAATGACAGCGATGTTGATAATTCCAGTGTGACAAGGTGGGTGGGAGGTTCTGGAGGTTCATGTCTGCTGCTCCCCACCTCCCTCCCCCCGATCCGCAGATAGCCCGTATGCCCTGATCGTGAGGCGCTACTTGTCGCTGCTGGACGCCGCCGTGGAGCTGGAGTACCGCGATTACGACGGGCCGCGCCTACAGGATGCCCACAAGGTTCTCATGTTCGACCACGCCTTGACGGCTGACGAGGTCAATCGCAAGTACAGGTGCGAAGCCGCTTCCTTCTTGCAGTGAGTGCTGCCGGTGTGCAGGCACTGCGCCTCTAAACGGCTCTGTGACTGTATGCAGCTACAAAGGGCTGGTGGCAGAGGCCTTACGGCAGCTGGTGGGGGAGCACGGATACAAGCAGGACGAGGTGCTGGCCCCCGGCTATTATACAGGTACGGGGCCCCCACCGAAGGGCGGCTTATCCATACACGGTCACGAACCTGACGGGAGACAGTGGTCACAATCAGGTCTCAACGGGTGCAGGATTTGATCACTTAAGGTAAAGAGAATGTTCTGTAGGATTTAGAACCAAAATTTAGTCCATGTAGTAATTCACTGGACAGACTATAGAAGGTGACTGACGCAAACCTCACGCCGTAATATTACTTTAATATTAATGTGTAGTTTTTTATTTTTTTTTTAAATATATATATATTTGCATGTAGGATTCTGTACAAAACTGTTCATAGGTTCCCTCTTCATGTTTTCAGATTTCCTGTTGTTGGTCGATAGCTCTGGAAGTGTTCTGCCAATCAAGGCTGGGGCAGGCTCCCTGGGGGTGGGCGTCACTGGGACCGTCCCCCCCAAGTCCCCAGAGGCACAGGGCTCTTCTGTGAGCAGCCTTGCCTCTGACTTCCAGAAGTTCTCCCCCTTTGTCCAGCTGGAGGACAGCGCCGAGAAGAGGACAGAGGATGACCTCGCACCTTCTGAGCCCACATTTCTTCCACATCTCATGAGGTCTGCGGCCCCCAGTGCCTCTGCCGCTCAAAGAGGGGCCCCGAATGGGGGTGGGCCGCTCGACTACAGTCCTTACTACTCCTCGTCGGATTACTACACCAGCCTGGCAAAGGAGCAGTCTTTGGAGAGTCAGGACAGCTCCACCCTCAGCAGCCCCTCTGATTGCCTGGCTCAAGCGGTTCCCCAGGGCACGGCCGGGGGGGCGCCCTCCGACTCCCTCTTCCAGTTTTCTATAGGCAAGATCCTCGAGGACGAAGGAGCGAGCACAGAAGCAGCACGGACGGCCGACTGTGAGCTCCCCACCTTCTACGAGGGGGTGCCGTACTCCGATGGGGGGAAAGGGGGCATGAGTCCTGCCCCGCCATTGCAGCTTCACGCCGCAGGCTGTCTGGAGACGGAGAGGGCGTCCCGGGAACAAGAGCAGGTTAAGAAGTGAGTATCTGCATTCTTTAAGTCTCGATGTGGGGAGGATTTGCCCTTTGATGCCCAGCGTTTGCACGCATTTCCTTCCATGTGCAGGGTGGTCATGTCTGTGAACGACAAGTGGCACTACTGCCACAACTCAGACGTGCTGGTGGGCTCCCGAGCCATGCGAGACCGTCACCTGCAGCTGCTGGGCTACGTTATCTTGCAGGTGGGCCGGCTGCGGGCTCCTCTTTCCCATGGTCACTGTACACCTGTGTATCCTATTTTTGGGCAGCCCATGCATTTCTGAGAAGGACCTGAGAAGCACTGGTATTTGTTTTAGAGCTGTAGACGTGAACATTTTGACGCCAGTGGTGTGTGTGTGTGTGTGTGTGGTCCAGGCATACCTTGCCTTGTGGGGACCAAATGTCCCCACAACGTGATGAATGCCCGTTTTTTTTAACCTTATGGGGACCAGTTTCCCGGTCCCCAAATGGGAAAACTCTATTTTATAAAAATCCGTGACTGCAATGAAAAAACTAAAAATGCAAAAACTCTTGTATGTTTTTTTTTTTTTTTTTGATTACTTATGGTTATGGTTATGGTTAGGGTTAAGGTTCTCATTGTTGGGATTAGAGTTTTTACCTTAGAAATGAATGGATGGTCCCCACAAAGATATGAATACAAACGTGTGTGTGGGGGTGTGTGTGTGTGTACTCTGACGCCAAGCTCTGCCTTTGTCTCCCCTACCAGTTGCCCTACCTGGAGCTGGAGAAACTGAACGGCATTGAGGAGGTCAAGCGGTACCTCAACAAAAAGCTACTGGAACTGCACTCATGACAGCAGCAGTGGTCTCAGAGGGTCGCAGTGCCAGTGGCTGTGGGCAGGCTGGGCAGGGCTGCCCCAGAGAGGATATTTTCTGTAACTGTTCCTAAGTCCCTTTTTATATCCTGTACTTAAGAAGTTGTGACGCATGTCAGGTACAGTCCAGGGTTGGAACAAATATTCTGCCGTTCGGCAGGGTGGGGGGAAGGTAGTAATAGGGTCTGATGGCGAGGGGATCTGGCTGCAGACTTCATATTATTTTCAGTAACTGAACTCTATGGTCATTGGGGAATCTTGGGTTAAGAACTAAGCAAGGCTTGTTAATATTGTTTTATGATACTGGTGTACCAATGTGGGAATGTAGTTGTGAGGGTAATTTGGTATGCAGTACTCTGAAAGTTTAGCAAAAAAAAACTATACAAATATATATGTATATTATATTTTCTATATGCTGTAAGAAGAGGTTTCAGTGCAAAGCAATGCATGCAGTGAGACCCTTTTTGGCCTAGTGCTGATCCGTTTGGACCTAGCTGTGGTGCGATTACACCCGACATTCACGTGCATTACTTTAATCCTGGGCGTTTTGACTCTTGGCAGTGATTCTCGGAAAGCAGTGAAATCAGACCCATCTCAAGATGTATTTCTTCCTACATCTGCTTTGGATCAAACAAGCCAACCGTATCTCTAATAATATTTCTCGTTATATCGTCCCAAAGAATGCCCATTCTGTTACTTTGCGATCTTCGCTGTATACTGCTGGGTGAGTCATGGGCAGGGTGTCACTGATGGGAATCATTAAAATCAAGGTGTACGTTTCAGTCACCTGCATTTTGCCTCTGCCTGGATATCAGGCTGATCGTGAACCTGGAGCAGGACGTGGTGTTTCTGTCGTGTGTCATGTTCTCGTCCCGTAAGAGGCCTCACTTACTGTATGGTTTGCCTTTGCACTTTGACAGAACCAGCCTATTTTGCTGAGCTCAGAGAGAGCAGTAATTTATTGTTGTCGTGGGAGGCAGATGGTATGTGTGCGTGTTTGGGGGGGGAAGTGGGAAGGAAAGTGGGAGTGTTTGTTTATACATCCGAGTTAAAATGTCTATATAAAAAAAAATTAAAAATACCAAGGGAAACGTCTCCGGCTTCTCTTTGAATCGGCGAAGCTCCTGCATACGGCTTTTCTTCCCCGCAGCAAGAGGATAAAATTAAATTTTAGATGCTGCTCACTGGTGAGTTCTGCTTTTTTTTTTTTTACAACAGGTCCGTGGGCGACTCGTGCGGTCCTCGGGGGCATCCTGGTGTAGAGTGACCAGATAATCCATGTCGGGGGGGGGGGACACTTTGAGCTACTTCAGATTTTACAAACTGCATTAAAACTGAACGGCTCCTGTGCTTCACTAAATCGCTCAGTTCTTGTGGTTTGACTGGTTTGTTTCCTTGATTGAAAGTTTCATCCAGCTGTTTCACATTAACATTCGTGACACGTGCATGATTATAGGAGACTGACCAATCAGCAAACAGCAAGAACTCAGTGCTTAAGTTAAATCTAGGTGCTTTTAATTTAAATGGTAGTTTACAAATCCTAGTTCAAAGTGTCCCCCCTGGCATGGATTCTCTGGTCACTGTATCCTGGTGCCGGGGGCACCATGTTGGCTGTTGGTGACCCTGACGCTAAAGCACTGATCGATTTCCCTGCTCTTTAACGAATCCAGTAAACCCTCCCCTTTCTCTCCCGTCACGGGCAGCCCTGCCTGGTGGTAGTTCACTTTCTGCTCCCAGTAATAAAATAAACATTTGAATTAGCAGGTAAAAAAAAAATTTTACCCCTAAAATCAATTCTCAAAGTGAAACACTGATAGAAATAATCGATATTTCAGTATTGATCCGCACATCCTTACTCTACATCGCCCTAAGGACTCTGGTACACCCTTAAACAGGCACATAGATTTACTAGTTCATTCACAATATAGTTATATCGAAGCAATGTAAATGGATTTGTCACGAGTAACCGACGTAACATTTATCACAGAACTTATAGTAATCCCAATACACAAATTGATCAAAAACTAAGGCTATATTATCTTAAACCTAAACTGGTCTGCTTTTGAAACCAGGGTATCATTTGTGGGGCGGCATGGTGGTGCAGTGGTTAGCACTGTTGCCTCACACCTCTGGGACCTGGGTTTGAGTCTCTGCCTGGGTCACATGTGTATTGAGTTTGCATGTTCTCCCCATGTCGTCGTGGGGTTCCCTCCGGGTACTCCGGTTTCCCCCCACAGTCCAAAGACATGCTGAGGCTAATTGGAGTTACTAAACTGCCCATAGGTGTGTGAGTGAATGGTGTGTGAGTGTGCCCTGTGATGGGCTGGCCCCCCATCCTGGGTTGTTCCCTGCCTCGTGCCCATTGCTTCCAGGATAGGCTGCGGACCCCCCGCGACCCAGTAGGAAAAGCGGTTTGGAAAATGGATGGATGGATGGGTATCATTTGTGTTTGTGCAGATTCACCAAGGGTATGATAAAAAAATACAGCATTTCAGTATAACCTGAAATTCCATGATAAGAATGGAAAACATTAACTACAATATTCTGTAAGACACCACCAGCAGATGCAGCCATTCACATATAGTAGCAGTGTTTTAAATATAAAATTTAATTTTTGATCAATATATTTGAGCAGAATTTGTACAGAGGACAACATATCAACAACACACATTTTGGAGGTTGATTTCATAATGGAAGAAAAAACAGCGGTCATGTGATACTCTTGACTCTCTCCATATTTATACCAAGCACACATACTGCGCATACTGTCCTTAAATCATTTATCTCAAAAATAAAACCACCATCACAGAGCTTTCAGTACACCAAGCTATGAACAAATTGTGAGCATGAAAAACATCTTTCTCACCGGCATGCAGACCGTATGTAGATGTAGACATATTTGACAACTTTGGGTACTTCTTAAGTCAGATAATTCATAGTAGAACTAAAATGTGATGTTTGGGTCTGTCGAGCATAGAGGAGGTACTCCAAGCAGGTTAATGCTCAACGGGGTTTCAGAGGCAACACATAGCATGTTCTTGGGCTTTACTGGGCTCATACCTGGAAAATGCCATATAGACTTGGTCTTAATTTTACAAAGTAGGCATTTACAGATTCAAATGCTGGCCAAACCTTTACCTTATACTTTGCAGACATCCTGATGTGGCAGTGAACTTAAGGGTTTTCACTCAGAACTGGAAGGGTGCCCAAAGGCACCTAGAACAACTTCAACAACACAGACTGAATGCAACACTGACGCCCATGAATGTGACACTGCAGGAGATGACGACAGGCATGTGTAATCTGGTTACTTCAGCCAGATCAGTGAGTCCTCGGGGACCCCCCACACAGTCCACATTTTTGCTCCCTCCCAGCTCCCAACACACCTGTACCAGGTAATCGAAGTTCTCGATTGGTTGAGATATGTGGACTGTCTGGGGGTCAGGACAGGGCTGGGAAACAGCGGCTTGGATGAAGGCTGGACTTGTGCAGTCTGGAACGTCCCCTATTTGTTCCTGCTACTTTGATTCGATCGTAGGATATGACTCCAGGTTTATGTTGAACTAGCATCAATGGCACTAACTCTGAACTAACTTTGAGACTAGGGCTCCAAAGATTAGAGGTGACCCTCCTTGTACAGGCAGCGAAGCCTTCATTTAATCTACTATGTGCTATAGAAAAACATCAATTTAATTCAAAAGCATAGACTTATTTATTTGAACATACATGTAAATATGTAAATAAATCCCCACCCCTTAGTTAATGCAATGTTGAAAAGCAGTCAAAACTGGTGTCCAGTTGTAGCGTGCAACATGTAGGATAGATCATGTTTAATAGGAAAATATACTGATACACTGCTACACATATACATAAAATGAATCTGCGAAGAACTCATTCTTTGTCAACCACAGTTTAGCACTCTTAAATGCTAAGGGGGGTCGTTTAAAGGTTCGTCCCAATTCACGCGGACTGCATCATTTTATAAAAAAGGTAAAGCTGTAATAGATGAATGGTTTCATATGTTGAAGGCACAATTGGAAATAATAGCAAATAAGAGCCGCTCGTTCCTTCATAGAGGGATCACCTTTCACACTGTAAACTGCAGCATCTAGTCATGCCTCTGGCAGGCCTCCCTTAAAGTTGCTTCGTGCCTGTTCACTCTATACAGCCAAACTGCTCATTCCACATTTTAGAGGAAATATCGCACGGAAAAGATAAGCGCCACCATCCAACACTGGAACTCCCCAATGACCAGGAATCTCCATAACTTCCAGTTTAGTTAACTTTAAAATGTCGGTGTCATGTAAACCAAGTAATAAAGAATTTAAAAAAAAAAGTCTCACACTGACTAAAACAGCAGTGAGGTAACCAGTTAAAATTCACAACTTACTGTAATAATACGATTAAAAAAAAAAAAACACACAAAATTTTCAGGTTCATTGAACACAAATTGGAAAGAATACAAGTGAAAAAGTCACAGTGAGAGTAGAAACAGGACCTCGGGTATCATGGGATGAACGCACAAAACAACGGAGACTGACCAGAAATGTGTTCGACAAGATGCAAACGTGGAATTTAGCCTTTGGTTCTAAGAGATGGAAGAGACCGACTTGTTGATCATGGAAGATCAAGGGGAGCCGGGTATGAGGCAACGACAGCTGGTTCGGGTCACAGTGAGATGCAGCTTTTTGTCGGTGTGGTGAAGTACACCACCACCCAACCTAGCGCTACTTTAAGTAAGGCGACTGTTAAAGCTCTGCGTGGTCGTTATGTACACCAAACATGAACATGGCCACGTTCACAGGCATTTTAAAGAGAAATTTCAGCTTCTGTTTCATCTGGTCGAATCGCTGAATTATTCAAGAGACCACACCCGCAAGGTGAACTTTAACCCGGACTGTGCCGAGTCCACAAGCCAGATGTTAATAAACAATGAACCGCGGTCAACGTTCATCACTGTGCTGAAACTGGCGGCGCAGTGAGCCAGTGGAAAATCAAATCACTGGTGCAACCAAAGGAAAGCAGAAGTTTCAGCCACAAAACACAGCTGTGAGCGAAAGAGCAACAGTGCAGAGTAGGGGCTATCTCCCCCCCCCCAGTGTGTGACTGAAAACCATGTCTAGGTATAATGTTGGAAAGGACAGGACAGATACTTGGACATCACAGACGATACAGATATTTTCCAGATAAAAAGAAGCTGGTATATGACGGTTGACAAAAAAAAAATGTTGCTTTTTTGACATTATTCATACCTGTCCCCACATGTTGAAAAATGGGATTAATAAAGAGAGAGGAAACACCGGCGTGGGGGATGTGCAGGCATCCACGAGGAAGCTGTCAGGAAAACAGGTGACCTGTGGCCCCTCAACCGTGTGTTACTGCTCGGGAGTTTAAATAATGAATCTCATAGTGTGTGACACCTGAACACCTCATTCCCATGCCAACCACCTTAACCCATGTTTCTGTTAAAAAAAAAAAAATGTTCGATGATATAAAATCAGAAGCAGTGACACATTTACAAAATGTACACGGGCCGGAGCATTTGCCTGCTGCCCTTCTGCCGCTGGCTAACTGGAGGGCCGTGTCACCCTTCTGCCGCTGGCTAACTGGAGGGCCGTCTCACACCGGCATGTGCATTTCCGTGTACTCGTCCTGCCCCTCCTTTTCGTCAAACGTTGGCTCTGCCTCATCTGAATCCAGCTGTAACACAACCACAGGGAGTTCAACAAATGGGGTCAAGTCTGGATTAAAGGTACGCCTGTCGCGCCGTGCACGAGCGCCCCCCCCCATCGGATAACTTACGCATTGCATTTCACGTGTGGTGAAAATCTGGGGCAAGAGGAACATCTTGAGCGGGACAGTGAGGATGAGGACGAAGGGGAAGGCCAGTGAGGCCACAGTTGACATCACTGCCCAAAGCACTGCCAAGCAAATCAGCTGGATGCCTGTGAAGATGTGCATTCGCAAGGTACGGACCTGGAGAGGGAAGGAGAAAAGCGAGTTCTGAGCAGCTAGGATACGTGCAAAAGAGTTCATTTCAACAAGCGGCACTATCAGACTATTCATGCTGTTTATTTATGATGATAGTTATGTAAAATAATATCTGTAGCCCCCCCCCCCCCCCAACCCACCACTCCAGGTACCTTTCGCACATAGCTGTGATCAGGATGGTACTTTGGGGGCATCAGCAACAACATCATGCGTTCAGTGAGCTGGATGCCGTTGAGTGACATCACACCCATGTAAAGGAAGATGCCGAAAAGCACAGCGATGGGGATCTGCCGCAGGAGGTCACCGATGACAATGGACAAGCCTGCAGAGTGGCAGGGGAGACGGGGTGTAACGTCAGATTTCAGTATGTGGGACAGGTGGGGAAGTGGGGGGGGGAAACAGCGAGAGCGGGGAAGAGGAGAGAGAAAAGGCAAAAGCCAAAACTCCAAGTTAGCCTCTGTGGACCTACCCACAAGGATGGCGACCAGCAGCCCAGTCACCCTTTGCTCCTTGACCTCCTGGATGCGGGGCTTGTCTCCTGGGGCAACGGCTTTGCTCATGACGGTGAGGGCGTTGACATGCGTGACTGACCGCACAGTGGCAGCTGCGAGCCAGGGCAGGCCGAAGAGCGCCGACACGCCGCCAAGCACCACGATGATCAGCAGGTCCAGATGAAAACCAGAACCCTTCACGAGCATTCGCTCTTTCTTACTGACAATCAGCCTGGGAGGGGGAGACCAAAAGAACAACGGGGAGGGGGGGGGGGGGGTTAACTGTGCTCTGGGGCAAACATGTTAACACTCTGCCCGACCTTCATCCCTGGAGGCCCTGAATGATCCCTTGTTTTGAGTTGGTATAAACGATCATGCAGGACTCTTGAGCACTACTGTTCCGCCGTCTGGGCATCATGAACATGTTGGGGAGGGGTCTCACGTGGTGATCTGTGTCTCCATGAAGATCAGGATGAAAACCAGGATAGCAGGAAGGAAACTGGCTGCCATCATCCAAATGGGAAACTGGCCGTCCGACCCCAGTGGACTGATCACCCAGCCACGCTTATCTGGACTGGTCACTGAGAAGCCACTGGGCACGCTCAGTTTCTAAACAGGAAACAGAGGATATGGTCAGCAGAATATTACCAATTTTCAGGTAAGCAGGACTGACGAACTCCTGTCTTTCTGCAAGCCAGTGACCTCATCTCCGACACTTTTGGATGATTCATTTTAATAATTTTAAAAGCAACATTAGTTATCATTAGAAACAGAGATATTTTTTCCCCATGAGATGAATCAGCTTAAATGCATTTTGGAAAAAACAGCTAGCTAGCGAAAACGCATGTGAAAAAAATTTCTCATATGTCATACTGCCAGTAGGGTATGAATTTCACAAGATGTGAGGTTTCTGGGTGACATTATTTCCTTACATCTTCACTACTGGCAGTAACTAGGATGGAAGGTTGCTGTGTGGTTTTTCTCGTAAGTTAGAGATGAACCTGCGGATTCAATGGAGAAGTACACACTCAACCTCACCTGTGTGTAGGTGTCCTTGATACTGTAGTCCACCAGGACCATGAGGAGGATGGCAATCGGAACCCCAAAGTCACCAATCACTCTGCGAAACTGCACGACAGGTCAGAAGAACAAGGTTCGGCTGGAGTTCCCTGAAAGCATGTCTCCCGATTCCACCAAACCCCAACGTTTGACCGAAAGGCAGCAAGGTAAAGCCTCAGAGGCCTTACTGTGATTAAGTCATTCAGCCGCTTCAATAAATCCCCAAGTGGCTGCACTATAGGCTGAAGGTGAGATTTCCAGAATGAATGCACACTCACCCTGCCAGGAAAGAAGGCACTATTTTTGAGCTTGCGCAAATAAAAGGCAACGAAGAAGGTGCCTGACATAAGGACCAGGGACAGCAGGGCAGTATTGGGCTCTCCCTGCACCCTGGGGGCAGTGGCGGGTGCTACTGGTGAGCCGCTGGTGATGATTGTGGCAGAGCTATTGCTGCCCCCTTCTGTAGTATTCAGGGTACAACGCTGCAGAGGATGATCCTGAAAAATCTGGGTATTCCACACACATCAGAAACAGTCAAACGCTGATCGACCACCTACAGAGATCACACAATATCCCAGCCATAAACCAGGTCTTTAAGGTATACCTTTCGCCATTACTCTGTGTAGCCATTCTATGGGCACCTGAAATTCCGATTAACGTGGTGCGAAGAATCACAATTTATCATCTACACCACGTATGCGGTTCCAGCGTTCGGAGCGGCATGGTCATGTGCTCACCTTGCCCAGCTTGGAGAACGTCTCATAAATGAAGATGAGGGAGATGAGGAAGGAGAAGATCTCCTGGGTAAAGCGGGACACGAATCGCAC
This sequence comes from Brienomyrus brachyistius, assembly GCF_023856365.1. Taxonomy (NCBI): domain Eukaryota; kingdom Metazoa; phylum Chordata; class Actinopteri; order Osteoglossiformes; family Mormyridae; genus Brienomyrus; species Brienomyrus brachyistius. The sequence goes on along the minus strand of NC_064536.1, from coordinate 8,786,448 downwards.
CAGGAAGCTGCCCTCGAGAGCCACCATGAGCACGACGATGACCACAAGCCAGAAGCCGATCCACACTCGCCCTGTCAGATACTCCAAGTCGTTTGCCTTGGAAAACTGTGGGTCAGACAGACGGCGAGAGGAGCAGAGAGACCCATGTTTAGAACAGCCTTTGTAGGAACCTAGGTTTGTAGCTGAAAATGACATCTCTCAAATCAAATACATTCTTGCATAAGGTTTCTCTCCCATCTCATTTCAGCGGATGAGGATGCCATACACCTACTTCGTGATGGCTTTTTAAAATTTCAGAAGTAGCACTCACTGATTTCAACCCAACAGATGAACTGTCATTGCCAACAACGGGGACAACAGTGTAAGAGCTGAAATGCAGGAGGGTGGATGCCGTGAGGTGGGTGGGGCTGCTATGCACTTTCAGTAACTTGGTTTGGGCCCAGTGAGTAACAGCATCAGTGTCTGAAAATGCACAACAATCCCACCCGCCTCCGGCCTCGAACCCCTTATGATCTCCACCACTAGGTCACACCGTACGTCTGTTAGCGGCTGATCTGAAAGATCCCACAACAGCCACACGCTGGCAGAGGCCGGCGGCTCAAAGACAGGTCATTAGCGACGGCTCACGTGTTGGCTGACTTGTACAGCCGCACCGGCCCAGCACTGGCTCCCTGGCAGAAGAAGCGGGTGTGGGGGGGACTCACTGAGAAGAAGGCCTCCTCAAACACTAGCAGGGGCCCTGAGAAGCCCACCACCAGGAGGGGCTGTGCCCCAAGCAGGCAGAAGAGGATGCCCTGCATCGCCGTGGCAATGATCAGCTCTGATACGCCAATCAGCCCGTTGGTCTTCTCCCCTGAGGGAGAAAGAGAACGGGGGAGACAAAGGAGAGCGAGCAGTGAGAAAATAGAGAATATAGATTTCTTCTCATGATGTCATGACAACGTAAATGCATACTTATTTTATGTGCATTTGTGCTGCTGCAAGAAAATTTGTACTGTATGGTCAATGTGAACTTCAATTGGGGTATAAACAGTACAATTCACGGTCATTTGTTGTCATTTTTTACTGTGAATCCGTACTTGTATACCAGTTTAATGCGTCCCTGATCATAGTAATTATTTTCCAAGCATTCACAGTACAACACTGAGCACAGCAAGAGAGAGCTGGTCTCTCATACAAGGGTGTCACCAGGAAAGATCCTTCACACTACTTTGGCAGATCATTGGTTCTTGGTGAAGGGTGACGCCACACACTCACCCAACAAGCCGCCAAACGTGATAGCGGGGGATAAGGCAGCAAAGTAGATGAAGATGACAGCGGCCATACACTGGGGATTCAGGGCGTCCCTGAAGTCACTGACGTACTTGGGGTAACGCCGGCAAATGTCGTGAATCAGCCCCCCAAAAGGCCGTCCAGTCCGCTGTAGGGGATCATCGCTGGGCTTGAGGGGGGTGAGGAGAGCCTCTGCGCCAAAACGGGGATTGGAAAGCGGGTCACAACGTCACAGTGATGGCCCATATGCAGGGGGCATAAAATCCACAGGAAGTAGGATGCTGCTACATCAGTGTGAACCGCTTAGTGAGAACTAGCAAGCCGGAGAAGAGCCCCCCAGGGTAGCTCCGGAGGGCGTGTGGGCCAAGCCTCCTTACCCATGTCCTGGGTGCTCTGCACGTCCTTGGCCAGCAGCTTGACCTCCTGCTCCTCGCGCTTTCTCAGCATCTCCCTCTGGAAGCGCGCCACGGAGCGCAGCAGCTCCTCCCCGCCCACCTCGGATGGCGGCAGCACGATGCTGCAGTCCAGGAAGGCGTTGATGGCATTGAGCAGATCCTGGCGCTCGTCGGCCAGATAGGCGGCCTCGTGGAAGTACTGTGAGCCAAAGGGGGCAACCGAGTCTGGACAGCTGTCTCTCAGTCTGACACATCGCCCCTGAACCAGGTAACCAACATGTTGTTGAAATTTTATCTGCTGCAGCCTTGAATTCATCTACAGGCCGCATGACCAGCTCTCATATAAATAAGTGATTAATAAGATCTTTCTGCCCCAGTTGATGGTCTTGTATTATAGAATCAGAGCTTTACCATATCTATCAATATTAGTATACTCTGACCACCTTGGCTCTATATTATAATGCAGTGGCTCCCAAACCAGCCCTCCAAGCCCCCCAAACAGTCCACAGTTCCAAGCCAATCAAGAACACTGAATATCTGGTAGAGGTGTGCTGGGGATTGGGGAAGAGTAAAGATGCGAGTTGTCTGTGCTTTGCTGAGGACTGAAGCATTAGCCTCACCTCTTCCTGGCCACCCAAACCCCACAGGCAGCTGCAGAACGGCTCCCCGTGCCTCTACAGGTGTCTGAACCCGACGGGAACCTGCGAGACCTACCTTGTCCGACATTAGGGTAGAGATGGAGCGGCCGATCTGGTGGTAGTCCATGTTGGTGCTGGGTGGGCCCAACAGGATGAATAGGAAGCGGACCGGCACTGGCACCTCCAGGACCGACTCGAGGAGGACGGCCTCTTGCAGCCGCACAAACGCCATGGTGGGCTGATCCAGGAAGTCCACGCACCCTGCGAGATCAGATGTCACACATTTACATGTGACCTAAACCCAGACAGCAACACGCGGGCCCTCCCCATCCTACCGAAAGCAGCCAGTCAGAATGAGGTATTCCAACACAGAGAAAGTCACAGCAGAACTCAATTTACCAACAAGAACGACTGTGGCTTCCGCATTGTCCGGGATCTTCTCCAGAAGCTTCAATTCGTGTTTCGATTTGGACCTGTGCATGCCCAGTACTGGAGTACTCTCCTTCTGCATCAGAAAGTCCAAGAACAATTCAGGCACATTACAGACACGGTTCACTTGAAGGACTAATACAGCAGGGGGGTTTGTAGCTGCTTTCACGTCCTGCAAACTATGCAAACTCCAGCCAAGACCCGACAGAATAGAGCTGCAACACACCTCAACTTAACAGAGATGGGAGAAGATGAACCCAACCATTCTATCGCAGTACTCCTTGTCCCTTTGACACATGCATGATGTAATTTCAGGCAGTAGGTAGTGTTCGGCGGGTGACGTACCTCGTTCTTCTCAATATTGACGCGGGTGTCAATCTCGGAGCCGGAGGCACTCCCGCTCATGAGCGGGTCAGTAATAGAGGGTTCTGCCGGAGGGATGTGGTTGGTGCTGTGGTAGTGGGACATGAGGGAGCCCAAGCTGGACGCCGAGATGTTCCTGGGGAAAGAGTGCTCTTTCTCGTCGCTTGGGTGGCTGGAGGGGGCGGAGGAAGAGGGGATTGTGGGAAAGTGACAATGAGTACAGAAGGGAGAAGATGAATCCCAGCAAATACATTCATGTCTTCAAATCATTTTTCAAACATTTAGCAAAAAAAAAAAAAAAAAAAACTTTTTTCAAAGATCCCCTTTGAAATTCATAGAACAGACGTTAATGATCTGGCGGAGGACCCTTCTCACCTGTGTTTGAGCAGTAGTGCTCTCAGTACATTGGCACGGTCGTCAGCCGTGATCTGGTCCGTGATGATCATCTGCTCCACCACCTGGTGGGCGATGCCGGGCAGGGTCTTCTGGTCCAGGTCCAAGAGAACTGCCCCTGAAGACAGATTGAACCCGACGACATTTCAGCGGTTCAGGTGACACTCTGCTCATCTCTCTGGCTCCCCCCAGCCCTCTGCGCTCCCTAATACTGCATGTTGTCTTCTGTGATTTGTTCTTTTTTTGTATTCAAATGACATGATCATAGAAGAAGAAATAATCTTTCTTAATTACATACCGGAAACCTACAGTAAAGTATGCGTGAAGAGCACAATTCTGACTGTGCGTCAGAGGTAAGCCGCACCCCCAGAACACACCTTGAGCGATGGTCCTACGCAGCTCCAGCAGGCTGCGGAAGCTGAGTGAGGCTACGTGGGGCTTGCCCCAGCGCTCCGTCTCCTCCTCCACGTCCTCCTCAAACTTGATCCATCGAGCTGTCTCCCGCCACTGCATCTCCTGATTCTTGTCCATGATGAGCTCGTTCAGCTCTACAAATACCTGACGGACACGCGACCACAACGCAGAAGACATTGGTCGGAAAGGAGGCACCAGACTGCAAGACAGACGTCGTTCCCCTAGCTCACAAACCGTCTGCTCATCCCGTGATATTGTCACGCACCGCTCACCTGTAGCCTTATGGACATCTAGACCTGAGTAACTTTGTCATCATTTGCTAAGGAAAGATGGAAATCTTAAAAAGGTTAGACAACCTAAACTTTTGGCAATCACAAGAATCTCGTTTCAGTCCAATAAAAATAGCAAAGGATGTGGAATTTAAATGAATGCAATTCTGTCTCTGATTTTACAGCCAGAGCATCCCATTAGGTGTGGCCTAGACAAGGTCCTAACCTCCCCCAGGAATGCAAGGAACGGTGTCCAAGTCCAACACCGGACACTAATCACATCTCTAAATGTGGGCACGGTCATTGACTCTTTAAGCCATGTCCATTTCCTGGACTACCCAGATTTCTGTAAACACCTGGAACCAAACACCTCCAAGCGGTCTGAATGGGCTTATCTCACGCAGAATTGAAGCAAATTCATTTACCTTTAAATAGCCATCTGATACCCGACCGACACACTTTCTTTAAAGAAGCAGTATATTGGTTCTGAGCAAAACGCACAGCACAAGAGCCTCCGTTTGTACATGGCTCTGACCGCACAGACGCCTCGGTTTGCACACGTGGAGAACCCAGCCTCCCAGAGATACTGAATAATTAACCTGAAGCACCTTTCAGCTGAGCCAAATGCCACATGCACACCAAGCTAAGCCCTGCTGGTGCCCAGGGTTGGGAGCCCACATTGCATGTGCCCAGAATTATTCACCTTATCACTACCTACTCCTACATGGGGTGAGCGATGGCTGCCCACTCCCATCACCCCCGCCACGAAAACCCATTGCCCTCTACACACATGCTCACCTTCCGTTGAAAGTCTGCATCATACTGGTAATCCAACTGGACCATGTTACAGGTCGCGGTAGAGCAGGACAGACGCAAGAGAGGCCAGCCAGAGATGTTCACACCTGACCTTCCAGCTCCAAAGAGAGGTGCCTCGCACACCTGGGCACGCACATGCCCGCCCCGAGGGAGACTCGCCGTCTAGCTGGCAGCCGTAAGCACACACTTAATAAAACATGGATGGCTCACTGACTGACTCTATGGCTCTGAGGTCCTGTTACCTGTTTTTTTCTTTTTACGATGTGAAAGAAAAGACGCAAGTTCATTCATTTTTAACTCCACTACACCTCTCCGTCCCTCCCTCTCTCTCTCTCTTCTCTCTCTCACTTGCTGGGACAGAGTGATGCAGGTGAAGGAAAAACAGGTATAAAGTGAATGTGTTTTGTGATAGCAGGGGGCCCCCACTGACTGGACCACCCTCCAGACCCCCCAGACTAATGCATTAGTATGGTTTCCGCTTGCTGCCATACAACTGAACAGTCGTAGCACTGTTTCCATGTCAGATTGAGTGTGTTCTGGCTCTTCGGGCCATCTCACCTCATGTGGGGTACGGTCCAGTTTCCGGCAGCGAGTGCTGGGCTCTTTGTGGTCCTTGCTGATGTGCACCACCTGACCCTTGGTGCTCTTCCTGACCAAGTGACGGCGTACCCCTGGGACATCCTCGAAACGGTGGCCTGAGATGGGCAGACGTGAGGGAACGTGAGGGACCAGGCCCCTCCTGGCCTGCTCACGTCGCATCAGTGAAAAAGTGTGGAGTGGAAAGTAACCCCCCCCCCCCCCCCCCCAATCCACATTCAGGACCTCGAAGATCCTACCGCAGATGCCGAGAGACAGCCTGTTTCTCCACAGAATCCATCAGCTGCTGAGTCTCATCTAGTTTTAACCAAGCTCTGGGCCAGCTGACCTTCACCAGAATCAAAGCTCTTGGGCCAGCCTACTGACAGCAAGCTATTCATAATTGCTTCAATAGTGACTTACAAAAAAAATTGACCCACATGATGGAATATGTTTAAAAAAGTATAAATGAAAGTCGGACTTAAGGTATATAAGATTATTATGCCCCCCCCCCCCTTGAAGGAGATGGTTACAACAACCAGGGTAGAGGACATCACATAATAATCCATATAAAAGTCTGCCAACTGGTGATCGACAAACATAATAAACCGGTCAACATGTAGTCACGTCATCAACCGCTGACGTCAATTTTGGTCACTGGTCACCACACTTGCTGTGAGAACATCTGATAAGCATAAAATCCTCTTCACCAGACTTCAGGTCTGAATTGTGCAGATCTCAACTATTGGGTTTGATTATGAGGATGGAAATGAGAAACCTAATTGCATCCTCTGGGAGGGGTATGTAACACGCACCAAAGACACGCGTCGCTATTAACAGCACTTCATACAAACCTGTAAAAATGTCAGAGGTGGATATTACACAATTGCCAAACCCTCCCAATCTTTGTGTACGTACAGCTCTGCTCCACCTTTGAGCGTGGTGACATTTTTAGCATTCCAGCAAACCACTGGTCAATTTGCATTGAGGTTCAGCAACATTCACATTACCTCTCATTTATTTAACTTTTATCCAAAGTGACACAGCTTTTTTGTCTTTTTGAAAGCAGGGTGAGTCGGTCCTTGGAGCAATTAGGGGTTAAGGGTCCTGTTCGGGGCCCAAAGGGGGAATCACCCTATTGATTCTGGGGTTTGAACCTTCCAATTACATCCTAGCATCCTAACCTGTTCGGCCACAAACCGCCCACTGTTAATCCTCCGAGACCACCCGCAAACAAGTAATCTAATTCTTTTTTTCCTCAGTGTTGAAGACCTGAATTGTTCCCAAATTTCCTGTGTCCCTTACTTTGGTATTAAAGTCCCTACCTTGGAGGCGACTGGGCTACACAGGTAGGGTGGAGATGGTATGTGGGGTGAACCAGGCAGCCATTTACTCTAAATGAGTCAAAAACTCTACAAACAAGTAATGGGCACCAAGATGAGGACCAAAGAAAGAGCTGCTTACTTACTCAGGTTATGTGGATTTCGGTAAAATCCCGAAGATCTATTTGAAATGTTTCGCCTTTGATTTCCTTTGAGTGAATGCGCCCTTTTGTTGTGGCAGTTTATAGAGCAGCAGCAGTCATAACTGCGTCGGAACACAAAGCAGATTGACGGATGCGGAACAACACAATTGTAGTGGGCAGATCTGACCCTCCCAACAAAGGGCTGAAATTCCTACGGAATGAGCAGCACGGATGGGGAGGAATGAAAGGCCACATTTGATTTGCGGTCATGTGCTTCTAGAAGGCCTCCACGTTTGCATCTGATCAAAGTTAATTAAATGCGCTCTGTATTTCTGTGTATAATGGAAAAGGATGACATTTTCTGACCGTTATTTCTGACCGTCTTGATTGGGCCACTTGGATTTTCTATTAATACCAAATAAAGATGGTTCCTGTCGCAGTGTATTTTCTGACATGAGTCTATACCAAGAAATGAGGGTTGATGTATGGAGTCATAGAGATTCCTGGTCAGTTATTCACCATCTAAGCTACATACCAAGTATTCGAGTTTGCCCTGTGTTTTTAACCTTTTTCACATGAAGCCTTAGTTATGAGTTGGCATGCAACCTTGGCACTCACTTTTGATGCCATCCAAGTCCACGGTGGGTAGCATCTGCGCTTCGCTCTCGTCCGTGGGGATGCGCTCATAGCGGGAATGTTCAGCAGCCGTCATGTTACCCGTGCGGCGCCGTTCCTGAAGGTCATAGCTGCGGCCCGCCTGGGCCACCTTGGAACCGGTGGGGGTGCAGCGGCCAGGGGGCGCAGCCGAGTCCACTGGGCAGGTCGGGGAGGACGGCATCGAGGAGCAGCTGGAGGCCATGTTTCGGCTTTGGGGTGGGGTTGACGCTGAGTCACTGTAAAGAGGTCGCAATGAGACACTCAGAGCAGAGCAGAGGAACGCCAACACCTGCAGGCAGTGGCTCCTCAGGGCTTCCACACTTACTGGCCAACTGCAGCAGTGGTATTCATGTATGGCCTCAGAGATCATTGTGCTGCATACTCACTCTGTGGGCGTGGCGTCTTCAAGGAGAACCGAGTCGCTGCACAGGGCCGACTCAGGTACGATGTCTACCTGGCGTGGAGGTGTGAACTCGGCAGCTCTGATGGTGGACAGCGAAGGGTCATCATCTGCAACGAAGAACTAGGGGGGGACAGGGAATCCCAAGGGGCATTTATAATTTATTAAGGAGACTCCTGTAGAGTGACAATGCAGTATTTATACAGAGATTCTGCACCTGGTCTTTACACACAGGAATGCTGCTAGAGATTTTGGGCCCCACAAAAGCATATCATGCTAGGCCCCCAACCCAGACCAATCCAGCTATGTTCCAAATGTTTTAGGGCCCCTTGCAATCATCCTAACTCCTCTTCCCCTATTAACGTACCCCTGTTCACACACACGCGCACAGCTTTCACAGCCAGTGTAGTACAACTTTTGGCTGAATACAGTAAAGTGATTCTTCTGCTTTAGAATTAAACTAAAGGCCAAGACATTTCAGCCAGCCCTACCAGTACCCAGTTTTGTACCTTCCCACCAGTATTCCCAGTAGTAGTTTCCTACCAGCACCCTTAGCCAATTCCACCAGCATAAAACATGATTACGGGCTTAATGGATTAGTCTAATTAGATTTTTTTGGTTCAGAAAACAAACATGCAGAAATAACACAGCTATTGGTTTAACAAGCAAACACACTCGTAAAACAGCAAGAATGTTGCTGTATTCATTTAGCTGGGTGTGTGGGGGGGGGTTCTTTATTTCATAGACGCAAATGATAAATCATGCCATATGTATCCTGAAGCAGAATCCATTCTACTTTGTCCAGTACCACCCCTCAAAACGGTGGACACCACGTTACATTTAAAAGATCCAGTCAGTGGGTCAGGTGCCTGTTCTCTGGTACCCTGTGTGGGTAGGAGCCACGCAAGCCATTGCTACCTCCGCCCGAATTCCTTCACAGCGCAGAAGCAAGACTGACAGGCCCTGATCCAATGAGACTAACCATGTCCGTATTCTGTCACTCGGAGCATCCAAACCCCAGTGCGTGACTGAGCCCGTGGGAAAGGCCATACCTGCACTGTCTGTGTGTGACTGTCTGGCTCCGCGTCAGGGGTCACGTCCGGCTGGCTGCAGGACTCCTCCTCCTCCGCCTCTTCTTCTTCTTCGTCTTCCTCGATGGTGGGGGCCCCGCTGCTCCCAGAGCCCCTCCTCCGGCCAGAGCCGACCCCTTTCCTCTTCTTGCTGCTCTTCTTCTTCCTGCCCCCCGCAGGGAGGTGCTTGGATAGCGGCTGGTGGATGTGGTGAGAGGAGTGTCGGTGGTCTGGGAGGAAGAGGAGGGGTTCAGACGTTAAAGGAAGATGAGTGACTGACCCTTGGCAGCTCTTTAGGGTATTTAACAACGCCTGCGCCACTTTAATGAAGCCAATTCAGAAGCCATCGGACAGACTATAAAGATTCATTGGAGAATTTCATTTTAATTTTACTTGGAAACTTTGCCCTAAAGCCATGTCACCTGATACAGAAGCAGAGATCTAATCCAGCCTCATCTCACTGTTCGACATCGACATGGATGGTTTAACCCAAAGCTCATATGTGCATCTCCAGTTACAGTTCGATAGATGTTACTCAGATCACAAAAGCCAGGGTTAAGATTATTTTTCCCCCCCATTGCATTGCTGATGCCATTATTCAGGAGAGACTAGTAACTGTCTAACTGCAATAATTCAGGTTAAATACCAAGTTTCATAGTACAAGAAGGAAGGGCCTCTATGGCACTTTAAAAGGTTGCCTTGAAGGTCTAAGGTTACTTGAATAGGATGCTGTTTCCCTAAAATAAGCAGCAGAGATATAGATATATAGCTGGTCTACTAGAGCATGACGGTCATGCTCCCACACCCCAGAGCAACCAGGCATGACCCAGCCCACGGAGGGCGCTCACATTCAAAATCCGCCTCGTTGTAGGTGCGGTGCTGCTCATCCCGGACGCGTGGTGCGGGATGGATAATCTGTTGGAATCTCTCTACCCCCAGGGCCTTGTTGAGGTCTCCCTCGTCGTCCTCCTCGCGTCGCACACCGCGGGGGAGTGGGGCCGACGGCTCGAGCTGCGAGAGCGGAAAGTGGCGGGGTTATGATGCGCTTCTAGTGCGCGGATGACCGGGGAAGGCCGTAAAAGGACAAGAAAGGCCACTTCGGACAACGTTTCAGAGCCCATTAGCAGGCGAGATTATGCAGTTACACACCTGAATTACTGTAATCATCGTCCCTGCACCTTCTGTCGCAGAGGACAGAAATACCTTCCAAATTAAATGCTAGGGACAGAGGGCTCCTCGACCGCTGTCATGGAAACAGCACCTGCTGCTCAGCTGAAAAGGTGGGAAATCTTACTGCAGTACAAAGAACCTTTGCATTGAGAGGGCTGGCACTTGTGTGTATAAGACATCAAAAGTTCTTGTCCCACATACATACAAAAAATGAGACCTACAGTTCTGGCTTTATTCTATCAATGACCAATTTCTGTTAAATGCTCTTCATATTCAGTTAGTAAAAGTCCTTGTTCTTTATTCTATGACTAAATCCTCGAGGTCAGCTGATAAGTTGCTTCTATTTGTTCCACGAGCACATAGAACACAAAGGGTGACTGGACCTTTTCCATGCTCCATGCCAAACTTTGTAATAGACTTCCCATGTCTGTCAGGTCTACGTCCTCTATAAATAGATTTATATAAATCTATATTTCAAAAATGATTGATTGTCATTGTTGACACACCACAGCACAACAATGAAATGTGTCCTCTGCATTTATCCCATATGTGACATTCTGACATTACAGGGGGAATCTAATTTAGTGGCCAGGGAGCAGTGTAGGGGGCGGTACCTTGCTCAGGGTACCTTGCTCGTAAGGGATTTGAATCCGAAACCTTCCAACCACAAGTACCTTCCCTAACCATTCCCTACCACTGGCCTAACAGTTAAATCTAAGCTTAGTACGTGGGGTGATCTTTATGCATTAGCATACCCTGAGTCATAGTATATCTACTGTTTCCCCTCTACTGTTTAATTTTAATTCATATATCGTTAATATTTATGTATTTACTTTTTACATTTTTTGTGTCTATTTCAAGCCCCTTCTGTACCAGTTTTATTTTTGGGGCCATGTTATGTCTTATTTTTTCTACTTAATATGATTTTGATTTTGTCAAACTGTACGGCCCTTTGGTGAGCCGTGGCTGTTTCTAAATGTACTGCATAAACAAACACGGACTTTGGAGAAAAACATCTACCTGAAACTAAGGGAAATGTTGCAATTACACATTACCTACACTAGAGGGAGACAGAGTCACCGGCAAAGCCAATTGTTGTTCAGGGTCCATGCAAAGTGTAACAACTGAATCATCAGGCTGATAAGTGATAAATGCTGATGGGAAAGTGCATTTTAAATTACATATCACAAGATGTAGAAATGAGTGCTACATTCATGGTGCCATGTCTTCAGACACGAAAGAGTCCACTGCTTCAATCGGCTTGGGTGACAGGTTCGCTGTACTGGTGCCTCACTTAGGTGAGATTAGCATGCTGCCACAGCAGACAGCCTGAGAAGGTTGGGTGTGAGATTCGTAAACTGGGAATGACAGCGGTTTTGATAGCCTTGAGAATTTAGAAGACTAGGTACAGCTCCCACAAGGTCCAGAATCAAAAGCAGGACAAAACATGAAATATTGGAGAAGGAAATGGACCCTCCTGGGCAAAAAAAAAAGGAAACGGAACAAAGCTTAATGTTGTGCGAACGTTGTCTTAGTCATGGTCTTGGTCATGGTCATGGTCTTGGTAATGGTCTTGGTAATGGTCTTGGCTGCATACCAAGAATGAAACAGGAGCAAACAATCAGAAAGGGTTAAACTATTTGCACAACAAAGCATGGAAGCAGTGAGCTGCAGGAGACTTTCAGAGAAGGAACTACCCACTGTGACCAAAACTAACCTAGGGACTAACTTCTCAGAGAAGCTGCTGCCTTACTTGGAAATGGCTCGAATCTGTTCCTTGAAAATGGACAAACCATTCTGGACATTCGTGGGGACCATGAACACTGAGCAGGTGCAGACAGCAAAGTCCTCTCACATAGTCAAAGGGGCACGGAATGCGGCATGGAGGGCAGGAGGGGGAGTGAGGAGGACCGTTAAGACCAGTCCAGAAAAGTTAATGTTAAAGCTGTGGTACTGCAGCAGCACAGGCTGAGCAGCCTTTGGACTGGGGACAGAAGTGGACCTCCCTGGAAAAAAAGAAAAAATAAATATTCCTGCACTGAAGTTTGGACTGACCACACAGAGGCTTTGACCCAGAAAATCCAGCCTCGCACGTAACCCTGCTACACCTGCACCATGCTGGCCATGGTGGCGGGGGAGAACGGTACAAGCCCAGCATCATCTCCCATCTTACACCCTGAAAAAAGCTGACCACACCATAGGCTGGCGTCCCCAAGCGTGTCCTTCGCTGCCCTCATTCATTTTGGCATGAAGGTCTTCAACCTGACCTCTAGGTGGTGTTACATTATTAAGCCTGCAGCCTTCTGAGATTCATCTATCCCCTGTAACTAAGTGTGGCTGGGTGCTCGCACAGTTTTTACACACAGTTATTTACTCGACCAGGACACTGAAACATCCATCAAGCATGAAAACTTGAAAACGAAGCGCAAAACCGAAAAGCTGACTTGTCATTTTGACACCGGCTTACTCAAGGTGACCCTTGACTGCTGGGGCTTTGCAAGGCTCACTGCTGCTCAGTATTTTCACGCCGTGGGAACAAAGCAACTGTACAGAAAAGCAGGTGGTCTGACACAGGGCTCAGCTCCGTCTCTTTCAGAGAATGCCTCAAGCCCCGGAGCCTTGCAAGGCTTTCAAGACGCCGCTCCCCTCAGGGGCTCGTAAAGTTAGACTCCATAGTAAACAGCCAAGCAGGTTTCGCCTGGACCCTGCCTATTTGCAGGGTTTCGCCTGGACCCTGCCTATTTGCAGGGTTTCGCCTGGACCCTGCCTATTTGCAGGGTTTCGCCTGGACCCTGCCTATTTGCAGGGTTTCGCCTGGACCCTGCCTATTTGCAGGGTTTCGCCTGGACCCTGCCTATTTGCAGGGTTTCGCCTGGACCCTGCCTATTTGCAGGGTTTCGCCTGGACCCTGCCTATTTGCAGGGTTTCGCCTGGACCTGGAACACTTCCCCAACTATTCGTCCTTCCGCATCCATCTCCAAAGCACAGACAGCTCAGGTTTCTCTGCACACGGACCTTTCCTTCCACTCAGTAACTCTGCTGGGACGCAGCTGAACAGACACAAGTAAGACCCATTTAGAAAGTGTCCCTCCCATCCCCCCACCTAAGCTACTCCCGAGGAACTTCCCAGAAACGCCCCTCCCATCTTCCACATCAGCAGAACGACTGGCTCCGTGCCTGGTCCGAGAGCAGCTGTCGTATGGGCCAAGGAGAGGCACAGGCACCAAGGTCAGTGAGAAAAGGAGCCATTGCTCAGGACATTAGCGTAAACCAGATAGGGCTGCACCAAGGACATCAGGGAGGCAATCTATAGAAAATAATAAAACAAAACACAATGTTTTTCAGCAATGAACTTCATTACCTACGGGTTTCCATTCAGAAGAGAGGTCAGGTTATGACAGATCGGGATTAAGGATAAACCGGTTAAGGAACAAGGTGCTGACCCTTTCCCGAACAGTTCTCACATTCTCACTCTCTGAGGTCAGAAGTCAAACTGATTAATGGTTAAACTGCATTTGCAGTGTGTCAGCATGGGGTGCAAGTCCCCAAAAATCCCAGCATCCACAAAAATCACACAAACCAAGCTCGGGAAAGGTCTGGCCAATAATGTACCGTCTCTACCAGAGCTGCAGGTGGTTTCTACCTAGAGATTAAGCTTTTTTCAGAGCTCATTGGGCGAGCTTGCAGAGGCGTATATCCTGAACGAATCACTGTCCTCTCACAGCCAGCGGTCATCAGATCAATGGATGGATCATTTGCTACTCTGCAAACCAGTGACAGAGAAGGTGTAGCATTCCTGAAGTATCCAACAGGAAACCCTAACTGCGGGATCATCAGAGTGGCCCCGTCTCTCCATCTCTTATCTGCCTTCAGCTCCACATTACTGGTCAGTGTGATTTTATCCTGCTAGACTTTGATTACCATCGACACCAACAGATGGTGCATCCACAAGCACCGAATTCGCCATATCACGCTACATCATCTCTTTCCACCATCTACACCACCTTAACGATTGGCCACATCGTACTTCTGACAAATCGCTCCAGGTCGATTCCAACTCCATTATGACATATTAGCTCCAGCTGAACCTTCGAAGGCTCAGGCCGTGTTGTTCGCGCTTCTACAAGCAAGGAGTGAGCTGTGCTCGTACTTGATTGGCTAAGAATGGAAATACACATTCAGTCTTTAGAGGAAGTTAAACCTGAACGTCTTTCCTTCCCACCACTCTGCGCGCCGGCAGTGGGCATGTGGCAATGAGCAACATGAGGACGCACTGTAAGAAATATAACTGGCTAAAAGAGGCTCAGGATGGAAGAGTAGCTCCCCCTGCTGGCTGCCTGGCTACAGAACGGTCTCGCAGGCCTGCAGATGAGAACACTACACGTGCTATAAAACATTTGCATTTGGTGCCATATAAAAATGATACAGAAGAGTGCAGAGTCTGTCTGGAAAACTACTGATCCTTCCGATTCCGATTTTCCGTACTGAATAATATGAAAGTGACGCAATACGATGATACATCCCATAACTGTTAAAACGTGAAAGTACAGCGCACATATGCAAGGTTAACAGTGTAACAATTCAGTCCGGTACAGACTCCACGTTGGGCTCTGAGTAACGTTAAATACAAACACACACAAATCGGCAAGTGTTACCGCTTCACTTTAACCCACTTCGGTCTTTAACGGGTACTAAATCTACAACGCAAGGCAGCAATTCGGCTGAACTGATTCTTTTTTTTTTTTTTTTTTTTACAATGGGGTGGGTGGGTATCTTGTTACAGGACACAAAGCCTTTCACTGTTTACTTCACAGAGGGGCTCTATGCCACAAAAAGACTCACCTTCATTTCAAATAGGAAGTCCATTATACCGCTGTCCTATAACACTCAGGAAGCAGACCACTTCTGACCTTTGCCTAAAGACACCTTCTCAACACTCATCTCAGAAAATCTCACTACGCCGTCCCTGGAAATACACTCCCGCCTCTTGTGAAAGCTGTCTGGGCGTGTGGTCTTTACAAATGGCTTCATCGCTGCAAAGGCACGCCACGTTCCCCCCCGACACACACACGACACACTCACCAGAGCAGGGTAATCATTAACCGCTCTCTGCTGCACATCCTGAGAAGCGCTAACAGCAGCACGAGCTTTCCTGTCCCAGCAGGACTCAGAGCCCCGGAGAGCAGGCAGGACCTACGCCTCCGTCAGCTCAGACAGACCAAGGGCGTTCGGAGCGCCTTCGTTCACAATAACCATTTTACGCTTATCGGTCAGCACTCATGGCCCCGTCTGTTATCGCTGATGGCTACACACTGGAAACGCTCCTCACTGCCTGACAGCAAACACAAGCCGATGTCTTTCCAAACACACGCATACACACAAGGTCACAGAGACCTGACTGATGTGAACCGAGGAGCGGGAAGGTGTCCGTCAGGAAGAATGGTGCAGCTCCATTTCACTGGGTTCGCTGGCTATTTGCATGGCACAGTGGCTACAAGCGGGTTAAGCCACCGTGCCTGTGACTGGAAGGTCACCGGTTAAAGCCAAGCTTCGACATATTAGTCACATCTCTATAGGGCCCTTGAGCAAGGCCCTTAACTCAAGGGGTGCTGAATAAATAGCCTGATCCTGCGCTTTGTGTGTGCGCTTCAAATAAAGTATGACGGCATATGTGAGGAAAAGCATGTCAATGTACCTGTACTTGTGCCAAATTCCAATAAAAGATCTTTTCCTTTAAGTGGGCAGGGTTTGGGAGAGCAGTCCTGCGGGGGGCGCTGTAACCCCAACAAAATCACATCAGCATCAACACCATCTCACCTTATACTCATCTGATTCAATAGGCGACCGATGGATAAAATGCAACTTAACCTAAAATATCAGGCGTTTAATTCGTCGTTTGACACCCTCTAGTGTTCCTTAACCCAGATAAAGAGCAGCGCTATTTTCATGCAGACCAAAAACGGATGCCGTTCTTCTTCCTGTGCGTCAACTTGGACCGTATCGCTTTTCCCGCCTGCTTCCACTGCAGTCCCACAGAACGGTCCCAAAAAAGGACCCGGTGGCCCATATCAGTTTCCGCATCCCTCTCACGACTCTGTGCTCCTGCAGAGAAACGTCGATGCAGCTTGATCGGAACAGGTGCTTCGGAAAACATTCAGGGAAATGCAGAGGATTCCCAGCGGGTTCCCGGCTGCCGTGACCCTAAGCAAGGTCGGCGAGTTCGGACGGAACCCAGGAGGTCCATCTCAGTGGACGACCTCTGACACACACATTGCGTCTGGTGTCTTACGATAGCGCCCAGAACACAGACCTCCAGACACAGACCTCCAGACACAGACCTCCAGACAACGAAACAACTACATCTTCAAAGCCCACTAGTAACCTTATTACACCGAGCACAGACCTCACATAACAGGTAGAGGCTCCACCATGGGGTACACTAACCTGGGCTCCCTTAAACGCATCTGTCCTTTTCAGCTTACCAGATCAGTCAAAATCCTCACGGACGCCCCCCCCCTGCACCAGTGATAGTACATAAACAGTTTCTGTCCAAAACCAACAACTACTATTCAAACAAGATACCAAGCTTCTGACAAAGAAAATATAAAAATGTAGCCTTATACTGCCTGATCGAGTCTCATCCGAAAGCACGTACGTCCAAGGTCCAAATGAATAATATAAACTGATCAAGAGACACCTGAAAATATACGCAAGCAGGTGTATCACTTAGTGTAACAGGTGCAGGAGGATGGGCAGTACTACCGGCCGTGTAACGACCCGCTGTCCGTATATAATTAGTAATACAGTATGCATACAATAACGTTGTATGTGTGACGGAAAGCTGCAATATCGTGATAGATAGAAAATGGCTTCCATCCAGTGGTCCTGGTCCCAAATGGGAACGCAAGTTGACAAAGAGCTGTACAGAAAATAGGCATTAAAATGAATTACGGCAACAAAATAAACAGTGGGTGTGTACAGAGTTAGGGTGGCATGATTACGCAGTTTCAACACTTAAGAAATCCAGGTGGAGGGGAAGATTTGAACCAAATATATTTTAATGAATGAGCTGTGGTCTTAGGGGCCAAGGTTAGTGGATGGTACTGACCTCACGGGCATGCGGGAGGGTGCTCATGGCTCTTCGGGGATGTGGGGGGCGGCGAGGGCGCGGGACGTGGCAGCTGGGCTCCTTAACCCTTCTCTTTCTCACTCAGACGCAGCGGGCACCTTTGGGGCAGCATAACCTGGGAAGCAGAACCGGCCAAAAAAGGTTAAATCGGAATAAACGGACAGGCCGATCACTCATGCGGCCCCCCCCCCCGCCTCCATGTCCAGGAGACAGGAAGGTAGCGCATGGCTTCATGGGAGAAGGAGAGCAAACGCTGGAAGCGGAGCAGATGAAATTCCCCTGGCAGTCCAAGCTGCCCGACCGTGCAGAGCGGCCTTTCATTGGCAGCAGACCACCCTCAGCGGGCACCAGGGCCGTCAGGAGATCAGCCAGCATTCAGCAGCTCTGTGCAGAGGGCTCCGTCATGCCAAACAGCAGGCATATCCATGCTCTTTTCACATGCAATGAAAGTCTGCACCATTGAAACAAGGAGCAGCAGCTGACGGAGGGGGGGGGGGGGGGGTCATTAGAGTCCCTTTTAAAGCACAGATGTGCCCCAACTTAGGCTACGCCCCTAGGACGGGATCTGCAACCAGATGCGTGCGACAGACCTTCAACATCTAATTAGAGTCCGTTACACCAGGCACAGCTATAGATAAATGTATTATGTCACGGCAGAGAAGTTCCATAATAGACGTTTCTCCCCCACACAAGCACAGCATATGAAGTAAGACAGGATTACAAAGAAGATAAGCGATAATATGATTAGTGAAAGCTCTGGAGCAAAATCCCTGATTTAGATGCATCCAGGTGAGTCTGTGCAAAGAACATAGTAGTGGATGTTTATTAGGGTCTTAGGGTTTAAGTTTCTCACTTGGTGTTACTCTGAGAACCAGGACAGCCCACGGAACCCTGCCAAGCCTTAATCATATCAAAGGCTGGACTGATATTAAAAACCGGGGGTCGCAGCGTTTCTGCAGAACGGTGCTCGCAGGAGATTATGCTTTGCCTTCCTGTTGTTTTTAGAAGCCGTGTAAAGTTCAGATCAATCCCAAAGCAGTCCAGACAGTCGACTGCTGGTTTGTTTGCGCAAAGGCAATGAGGAAAGTGGCCAGGGTTATGCAAGCGCTAATGCTAGCTGGACTCCTCCACTGGCAAGTGCGTGCATCAACAGAAAGGAACACAGGCGGTTTTTCAGGGAGACCGAAACACTGATTTTTCTCAATGTTCACATTTCGGGTGGAGAGTCACGCTCTTCCTCAGCCTGCCCTGTAATGCCATGTCCTACCAAAAAGACAAACGGGGACAACCAGCAAACGAGGACAAGAGTCACCATCAGCACAAACTCTGCTCTGTCTCCATCTGCTGCAACCAAGCGATTACAGCTACCGATTTCAATCTGCGCAGCAGTTCCTATTAAACCAGGAGATTCGAATGCAGGCGGAGTGACTCAGTGGCAGCAGTGCGGGATGGATCACTAACCAAAACCAAGTGCAAAACAGATGAGAGTGAGTGTAAATCAATTAAATTCAACTGCTTTCTCTATCCTCTTAAAAGTGAAATGTGGATCATTGTGACACTTTTAGTCACTTGGCAACAGCAATCTTGACACAAGATCAAGGTGAGGGTTGGCAGGTCATTGAGGACACCAGTCCATGGGTTTGAAGAATACCTTTCACACAGAAGAAGACTAAAGTACAAAGATCTCCTTTTTGTCAGATGTTTGCCAGAGACGGAAGACAAGCTGAACGGAAAAGCCTTGAACGGAGCAGCAGAGGTGGCTATTCGGAAGCCTGGTTCTCTTTGACACTATATAATCAGCGAACATCTACGAGCAGGAAGAGGGATGCATGTTCCAGGTGCCGCAGCAGACGCTTGAGCAGAGACAAGCAGCAAAGCAGGATTCACAAGGATTTCACCAGCAAGGTGAGAACATGAGCGATGGGCCATATTCCTCCAAGCACATACAGTGCCATGCAAAAGTTTGGACACACCTACCCATAGAAAGGTTTGTTTGTACTATGCTCTACATTTTAGAATAATATAAAGACATCAAAACGATTAAATATATAGATTATGCACTGACCAAAACATTTTTCTAAAAAAAATTACATTTGCTGAGGGGGGGGGCCCCAGATACACAATACTACAGGGACCCATTTTGAATGAACTTTTTTCTTCTATGTAGATTTATCCATTGATTCATTCATTCTTTTCTACTAATTGAACTAGATGCTACAGCCAACGCTGTATGGTATGTATGGTGGTGTTACTCTAGGGCCGAGGCGCGATGAGAAGCCGTTTTAAGCATGTTTGGCGATTGGCAGGGAGGAAACCCTCTCATGCATATTAATGAGTCGCTATCATTCCTAGCCAAGCGACTTGGCCAAACTCTCAGAATTGCTAAGCTACGCATTGATCTGAAATCCGAAATATACTGTGACCTACTGTAAATAAAAAGAAAAAGTTCTCCATTACCACAGGACAGAAACCAAGACCACCTTGAAGTGACACCCTGGACGAGACGGAGGAGAGTTTCAGCCCGTCAGCTAAACAGGGGGGAAGGACAGAGGGGCCAAAAGGGCAGATCTCCAAACAAAGGAAGGAAGAGAAACTTTAGCGGGATGCAGGGAGACCGGCACGGTGCGCTGAGGAAGCTGAAGCATTAGCGGGACGCAGGGGAGACCGGCACAGTGCGCTGAGGAAGCTGAAGCTTTAGCGGGACGCAGGGAGACCGGCACGGTGCGCTGAGGAAGCTGAAGCATTAGCGGACGCAGGGAGACCGGCATGGTGCGCTGAGGAAGCTGAAGCTTTAGCGGGATGCAGGGAGACCGGCACGGTGCGCTGAGGAAGCTGAAGCTTTAGCGGGATGCAGGAAAGACCAATACGGTGCGCTGAGGAAGCTGAAGCATTAGCGGGACGCAGGGAGACCGGCACGATGCGCTGAGGAAGCTGAAGCATTAGCGGGATGCAGGGAGACCGGCACGGTGCGCTGAGGAAGCTGAAGCTTTAGCGGGATGCAGGGAGACCGGCACGGTGCGCTGAGGAACAGAAGCTTTAGCGGGATGCAGGGAGACCGGCACGGTGCGCTGAGGAAGCAGAAGCTTAGTGGGATGCAGGAAAGACCAATACGGTGCACTGATGAAGCTGAAGCATTAGCAGGATGCAGGGAGACCGGCACAGTGTGCTGAGGAAGCTGAAACTTTAGTGGGATGCAGGAAAGACCAATACGGTGCACTGATGAAGCCGAAGCTTTTGCGGGATGCAAGGAGACCAGCACAGTTCAGCCATCACACAGGCCAGGGTTCCTCCTGATATCTCAAGGTGACACAGAGACACGGAGTGACTCAGCAGAACTGGACAAACAAATCGCCGGCTGCCTGGTCGCTCTTGGCAGATTCACAGAGAACCAGAACTCTAATCAATCTCTCCCCTAAGCACCTAAGATCAGACATTTACCTCTGCGGAGGTTAAACGAGGACATGCTTCCAAGCTGCCCTCCATCAGTGACTCACCATCAGCAGCTGTACCAGGTAACCGGTGTTTTTTTGAAAGCTGAATCATTTAATACACAATTGTGTCTGAAGAAAAGATGAAGGTTGGTAACTCTCTTAGAAAGAGGAGACAGCAGCCCTTGTAAAACCTACGCTGGAGAGCAGACCCCTCGGTTAGAAACAGGTCACATTAGGGTCAGGGTCTCACCAGCACAATGACATCGATTAGCGCGTCAGTACTGTCCACCTCAGGGCATCACCATAGCTCCAAAACCAAGAGGAACGGGGTCAAAATGAATCACCATGCCGACTGGTTCATAGCCTGAACGGCTGCCTATGCTGTGGTACGCAAAAAACAACATCAACAACACACTTATGCATTCAAGGTGATAATGAGACTACAGAATACATATTACAAGCCCTAATTAAATTTACTGCTACAGCAGAACTTAAACCAACCTCAGATTAACCCTAGGATGCAAACAGCATCGTGTGACTTCATTCCCCAGTGATCTGTTGCCGCAAGTGGTCGCCATGGCCGCACAGGACATTATCAGAGCAGTCTGTGTTCCACCACAAATCCTCTCAGTCCTACAGCAGATGTTCTCCCAGGCCAAGGCATCACTGAGCAACACGCATGAAACATAACAGCTGTGCTGCATGACGGACACAGTGATGAACTTCCGAGCCTCCCAACAAGAACCAGAATCTCAGTCCAGGACCTTCATACAAGTACATTAACCTTCACTCAAAATACTAATAAAAGGGAAGACTGTTTGATCAGAACAACACAGAAAAATTACCTTTACTGTTAATGAGAGGGGGCACTGACCTTAGAAGAAGGAAAAGCTGAAAGATGGTTAAAGATGTCAATTTTCTGCCCGTCACACCTCAGCCAAGAATAATAAATAATAATAATAATAATAATAATAATAATTTTAATAAACCTTCTCATACTGCAGAAAACGCCATCCTTTTCTACAGACTCCAGGCACATCATTGACTTTTTTTTTTCCAGCAAAAGTTTCCCCCAAATACTATCAGTATTTAGACAGCGAGCAGAAACAAGGAGGTGAGGCTGAGATCCCCACCCATCGAGGTCCTCCCTCTCCAAAAAGAAGAGCTTCATTTGTCATAAATCAGATTCCAGCGTCTGCTCAGTAAAATAAAGGCTTCAGGTTTCAGTGTCCTGGTAAAGAGCTTGAGATGAAGCCAGCTTGTAAGAAGGAATTTTTTTTCCTGGTTACAGGAAATATGAAAGAACTGGTTTATTTCTGGTGACTCAAAGCCCAAATCTGCCCCAAAGCAGAATGCAGGGTGATGGCACTGAGCCGCTCAGCCGAGCAGGTAGACAGAGCCGAACAGAGGAACCCAAAGGAGAAAGAGATTCGTGTGACAGAGACGGCAAACTGTCAGGGGAGACGGGGTCCCAGAGTCACCGCTGACGGCGGACAGAGAGAGACGAGCACTTACCTCTGTGGGCTCTACTGTAGAAGGGCTACAGCAGACATCGCAGAGCAAAGCTGAAAGCCACTGCGAGGAGAGAGGGATGAGGGGCAGAGAGAGAGAGAGAGAGAGAGAGAGGAGAGGGAGGGAGAGAGAGAGAGACACAATCTGTTAGGTGAGACAACCCCCGATTGGCTAAGCAGAACGTAGGACCTCTGTCACATGCTCCCAGCCTTCAGGTACCGACTGGATACTCAGGGCTTCCTGCCTGGGATTATGTGTCCGAAACACAGGCTCCTGAACAGCATGTGACTAGAGCGATGACTCAACGGTAAGGCACAGGATTGGGGACCTCAGGCACAGAGACACACACACACACACACACACACACACACACACACACACACACACACACACACACACACACAAGCAGATGTGAATATCGAATGACATAAATGGTAAATGTGTGCAGGTTTCCCAGAGAAACAGTGAACAAAACACCTAAGATTAACTACCACATCCCGGGCACATACACACAGTGCGTTCCTCATTAGCTGAACACGCACACAATCAGGATTACTGATACAGACACAGGACAGCCTATGACTGCCACTAAGCCTTGTCGTGCTGTGATGCCCCATATCTCAGCCCCCATACCCCCCCCCCCCATTGGCATCAGAGGAGGCCTTGACTGCGAACGTCAGTGGCAGAGTAGGGCGCCACTCTGCGTGGGCAGATAAGCGTCACCGCAGGCTGCGCGGCTGGGCCATCCCCTCTGAGGTACAGGACGGAGACTGAGGCTCCTTCTCAAGGCTGTCTGGACCCAACCGTCTACCACCTGCACCAGGAGCTGTGATGGGCGACATGGACTAAAGAGGGACAGTCGAAGGAGATGACTGATGACCAGCTGGCCCAGCCTCCCCACCATGGGGTAGGTCTGATGTTTCTCCTGGGTACAATGATTTACCGCGCAAACCTAACGTCCGAAGCTAAAAGGTAGGCTTTGGTGCGCCTCGAATTCACGGAGTTCTTCCATGTTCTCTCTGTAAACGCCGTGTCATGGCTCCCAGCACGCTGCCACTCAACCCGCCAGTACCTCCAGGCCACACGCACACGGCCATGTTCACGCCGGATGATCGGCTTCTTCTCCTCCTCACTCGGATTCAAGGAAACCTCCTTTACCAAGAACGCAGTCGTTAACATAAAGTTAATGTAAAGCAAGGGTGAGACAAAATTAGAAGAATTTAGGAAATGCCTGACGACGCATGGCGCAGGACTTTGAAACGGACAGGGTTCAGTGGAACGGTGCTCTCATATTCTGATGACAAACCTGAGAGGATATATCACGTCTGAGTCAGCAGCACAGCCAGTTACCCTTTGAGGAGGAAGGTTAATCAACACTGCAAGACACGAAACGAGGGAACCTCTAAAACACATAGGAATGAACAAGAAGGCGGCGGCAGAGTGGGCGTGGCTTCACGAAATGACGCAACAGCAGGGAGGACCGTGGGGACGTTGCAGTGCAGGCAGGTCGATTGACATCTTAAATATATGTCTGTATACCTCTAAAAGTAAGCAGGACCCTCCACGCATTTAGGGAAGGTCCGCGAGCAACCAAACGTGGCCCTTTGCTGTGGCGAAGGAACTCATAGATTTAAAAAGCCACAAAGTCCAAAGATAGGAAGCAGGACGAGGCCGAAGAGAAACCCGGAGTACGTCCCACACGCAGCGCCAGAGAAACGCCTGCATCTGCAGTTACATTAACCTCCACGCCTTGTGACCCTGACATTGGCCTCCATCTGCAGCGCAGCACCGCTGCTGCCGGCCGTTTTATTTCGGTCTTCAGCTCTTTTCATGTTTCCCTGTGATTATAACCCTGCTTAGCCAGAGCTCAGGGAAAACACCGACCGGTTTCCCCCAGAGCTGTCGTCAACACGCATTCATCTCAGCGCGATGGCAGACCTTCCCGGCAAATAACACATGAAGACACATTTAAAGGAGCCTTTTAATAGAAACTACAATTACAGCGAGTGTGTAAGGCAAAGGGGGGGGGGGGGGGGCGCGAGTTTGTGGATCCAGAAAGCTTGTGCGATCTGACGACCCCGCTACCTTCACCCCCAAGACGTGAAAATGCACCGGACCGGATCCAAGACCCGATTCAGAAGAAACCATGAAGTTATGCAGCAAGCATGCAAAAGGTCACGGGCCACAGTCTCGACCCGATTACCGCCGTTACCGCGTGTTACTCTGAAAAATGAGCCACGTTAGTTCTGCGGCAACGGTAACGGAATGGCAGTGGGATCTAACTACAGTTTGAAAAGATCTGAGGTGCCTTGATCGAAACACCATCAGTTCTATCGCATCCTAACTGTCGAATTATATTTCATAATGTTTTGCGGCCTTCACCAAATGCATATTTTGGTAATGCAATCATTTCTGAATACCAAAATATATATCTATATCAAACCAAAATCAAATCAAATGTAGTTGTCACATGTACAGACATACAGTGTATAGTGTGCAGTGAAATGCTGGTCTGTCTGGGACCAAGACTGTTACAACACGAGTATAAAGAAATAAAACACAAAGAACGTAAAAAAAGATATATATATATATATATATATATATATATATATATAAACAAACATGTGACACACACTCATGCATTCCTCAGTTCGCAAAACTGTTGCTGAACCCTCACTGGAAAAAAAAAAACCTCTAGCTGCCAGAAACCAAAACAGTGTCAAGTCTTGATGGTGCAGACCGACGTGCTGCAGGGTCTCCGAACGGAGGAGCCGCCACACGACCACAGCACAGAGTCATTCACACGGACAGGAGGCTGCACCCATGCCGAGGCCACTGAGGGAGAGCCGAGTACGCCACCCGCTGGCGGGCCAAAACCATGGACCGCAGAGACCACGGGCGTGGAGCTTCGATGCGCCATCTGATCCAACCAGCACAATATAGACAAAGCTTTAACTCAAACACTTCATTCGCGATACGGTCAAATGTCAAAGTGGCACAAGGCAATTAAGCATTTTCTTCCGAAGGTTACACACCTGTCCAAATACCATTGCGTAAAAAAGACAAAAGACTCAGCGATCCTAAACTCTGCACATGCATTTTGTACATTCCTTAACGACACAATCTTTATGGAAGAGAAAAAAAAAAAGCCCAAGTTTTTAATATCAGAGGATTACCAAACAGCATCTGACTGATCTGGGAAAACACGCAGAGTGAAAGCCTGCAAAGACAAAGGAGGGTGTTGAAATGACAGCCCGGTAAGACGAGACCAGGAGACAGAGGACGCGGCATTCATACCAGCACCGCTGCGGTCACCTTCAGCGCGTGAAAAAAATGCGCGAAATCGCGAGGCAGCCACAGAACTTGGTCCTCCGTAGCCCTGCAGCTCAATGCGGTGACGGGAGAGAACGGCGCTAGAGGAGTGAGTGCTCGGCGGACGGGACTGGCACATATAAAAGGGCTGGGGAAGGAGTGGGGGATTAGGGAGGGGGCAGCTTTGGGTTTAGCTTTTTTTGGAGAAAAAAAAAAAATCCACAACCCAAGGTGGAGGGGAGTGGCCAAAGACAGTGGTATAAGAGCAGCTTGGCCCCGCGGTCGAATTCCACAGGTGCACCATGTGACCCCCGTGTCCCACAGCGTGGCCCGGGACCGCCCGAATGCTCCCTGTGTGCGCGTGAGTCAGGGCGCTGGGAAGCTCAGTGCCCCAGCGATCACATGGTATAATGATGTAATGATAAGCTGCCTTAACCCTTCGCCACGGCTCACTCTCTCACACTGGGCCCTGTTTTTTTTCTTTCTGCCGCACACTTAAACCGCACTGCCACAGCCGGTGCCCGACCATCGAGAGCCACTCTGAAGCCTGTTGCGGTCGGACCCTGGTACGGTGTGAGAAGCAGCAAGTCAGGCTGGGTGACTCCTGACCCGCAGGTGAGATTTGGCGGGCTCCCTGAACGAAACGCCTGCCAGTTGCCGTACATTTATGCGCCGGCTGCCAGTCCTTGAGGAGAGGATTAGAAACCCCTGGTCTGTTTTCCCATCCAGACTCACCCGACCTGGATTAGCACCTTTCTGGAAGGAGTAGCGTGCTTGTACGCGTTTAGTCCAAGTCCCATGTGCCTCTCCTCTTCCCTCTCTTCTTCCGAGCGCCTGTCACATTCCCAGTTGTACGCACACCTCAACTCGCATGGCCCCCCAGTACAGCTTTGGGGAGGGGGAGCAAAAGTGGCCCAGCTGTCTCTCCCAGTGCAGCGCTTTGAGTATCGGGTCATGGAAATGACAGGCAGAGCTTCAGTACCGGGCCGAATCACTCCGAGCGGGTTTCAGCTTATAAAGCCCAGCTGGCAGGACCATGGAGAGAGAGGTCTGAGTGTCACCCCAGCACCCATGTGTCCAGAGGGAGACCACAGAGGGAGACCACAGAGGGAGACCACAGAGGGAGACCACAAGACAGATACAGTGTGATAAAGACAGCAAGAGACTCACAGCCAAAAGATCAAGACCTTACAGCCACCAGAGCATCGGGGGGAAAAGCAATAAAAAAAATACACAATGCAGCTACTTCAGTCCTCGGTCTCTCCTGCTTCCTCAGAAACCAGAACTGCCTGATCTCAACAGTCCAGAACATCCCTACAAAAACCTGAGTTGGCTGCCGAAATCAAGCGAACCATCCAAACCTTCTGATAGTTACGCATTTTCTTGTTTATTTTTTCTTTTCTTTACCGCTCACCTGCAGCTTTTCGTGGGTGGTGGCAGTTCAAATGTAATTAAGGCTTATTGGCCCCCCTGGGGCCCCATTCGAGCGGATTACTGCACTCCGCTGGGAAAATGCATGACCTTTAAGCCCTGAACTTCAAAGCTCTTGCGAGTTTCGTCTGGGAATAGACAGTTACAGCACTGAAACGGCAAAGCCCACATACCGTACATACAGAGCATCGGAGGTGCAGGTCCTCATCCTACACCAAAGGTGGCACTCGTGAGCAGGGTCCGGGTGTCATTGTCCAGTACCACAGGATATGTGGCAGATTATACTCTCCGGCTGCAGGAATGACCTCCGGAAAGAGCCACATGCTGTGTCCCAAAATTCTCTGTAAGCTGTCGATCCACTCGGGCAGTAAGAGTAACATCAGACGAGTGACTTAGGTGAATATTTACTGACTGCAGTTGGTCACACTCTCCGTTAGCCACATGGGGGCAGCACCTCATCTATACAGTGTGGCACTGCATAATCACTACTCGCCGGGGGCCAGATATGAACCCCCCCCACCCCACCCCAGCAGGCTCAGAATCAAAGCCACAGCCTCGCTCCAGCAGATATCTGAAAGCAGAAGCCAAATCAAAGCCGGCAAA
Source organism: Brienomyrus brachyistius (assembly GCF_023856365.1). Classification (NCBI taxonomy): domain Eukaryota; kingdom Metazoa; phylum Chordata; class Actinopteri; order Osteoglossiformes; family Mormyridae; genus Brienomyrus; species Brienomyrus brachyistius. Next base: position 8,758,703 of record NC_064536.1, on the reverse strand, counting down.
TCAGCCACAGCAGGAGATCAGAAAGCTGACGGACCGTCAGCCCCTACCTGGGGTCTGTCTGCAGTGGCAGAGGCAGCAAAACCTCGCCGACAGCAGAACGTCGGCAGAATCAAAAATGGCCGTAGGTTGGGTAGTTGTCACTCATCCTGTCTTGCTATCCATGACAGACACATGTATACAAGGTGAACACACAAGTCAATCAGAGGATCACAAACCCACTGCACATAGTTCACAGTAAGAGAAATCGGCAATTCAGCCCTTCGGTCCCTTCTGGAAATGACACTTGTCACTAACCAAAGTTCTTTTCCTCCTATTGTCCTGCTGGGAAGAGCAGCTCCCCATTGACATCCGGCCACTCGTCAACCTGGCTACAAAGGCCCCCAAAACCCCCTTACAGCAGCACTTTGCTTTTTCCACACCTTCCTGTTGGGTCTGCTGGTGCAGCAAAACGGAGAACCTGGTTCTGGGCCAGACGTGTCGCCGGCCATGAAGCGTTTGCCGAGATCACCAAAAGGGCTTCAGCTTTTGGTTTGACACTGAAATTTCGGCCTGTAAAATAGAGCAGAAACTGGCTGTACGAGTGGCATGTAGCTGTATAGGTCAATACTAGCTGAGAGCTCTGCACCAAACAGGCATGCGGATTTACAAAGACCCATGAGTGGCCCCATTAGTACCAAGATCTCTTCATGCTCACTTTTACCTCCCTCCTGAACCAGGAGCTTTTTAACAGAGGAAGTAGCGACTCTGAAATCAGCCCGACCATCAACCATCGATGCACATTACACAAAATAAAATGAATCCTTTTGCCGGAAAGCCTCAAATTTCACACCCGGATACCTGGTACATTCATACGGTTGAGGCTTTTTCTCAAAAGACCAGAATCTTTGGCGTGAGTCTCCTTAACAGCAGACAGCTGAAGAGGAACTAACTGCACGCCAACAACACGCTGAACTCAACCTGACAACAAGTGGGCAATCTGAGCTTTGACCTGATTGCATTTCACTACACAGAAGTGTCTCTTTACTGCTGTGCCCATAAGCATCCTGCTCACCAGAGTCCTCGTGTCCTCCGGTGGCCTGCCAACCACAAAGGCTCACACAGGTATCCTTTACAATCTTCGAAAAACTCATCCACAAAAGCACTAAGCCTTGGTGTGTCGGCTGTTGGGGCGGATCGATTGGTGAACCAAGATTATTTTTTCCACCTGCAAGTTACGACGTTGATCAAAAGCAACGTGCGATGAATATGAGCGACACATTAAGTCCCATAGGGCGGGTGCTGAATGCAAACCACTGTACATGAGCAGTCACACGTCCCAAGCTTCTAATCCCATAATAACATAAGCAGAAGATTAAGAGCAGAGATGAAGGTTTTCGGTATGGAGCTCAGTCCACCTCAATCCCAGCATGCACCAAGGCAGAGAAGCACCTACTGTAGGACCAGCTTCTGCGGCTCCTTTCCTCATCCCAGTACTGTCTTGCCACTGACCATGGCAATGTGCGACCTCCCCCCCTATAAAAAGCACACAGACTGAAACCCCACTGCATCAACCATCCTAAACATGGACATGAAGGCCCAGACACAAATCCCATGCATCATTTCTACAAATGCAGGTGGGGGGTGGCAGCTATAGCCAGTACTGCGGCTATAAGACTGAACGCTGAAGGAGCACCCTGTTGGCAGTCAACCTTTACTGATACTGCTGAGAGAAACATACTGCTTGGACAAAAACGAGCATGAGAAATCTGACATCTCTACTGTCTCGGAAATGACTCGCTTTTTCTTTTTGCCTTTGTCAAGCAGAATCTGTGCCAAACATGTTTGCTTTACCATGAGGGGCTTCATAAACTCTGTACAGAGTCCTCATGTTCATCGATTTCTTTTATTTTAATTTATTTCATTTTCAGCACATGTAAAATATTGCGGTGGCTGAGCTGGCCGAAGAGGAGGGACAGATTAGGAGGGAAAAGAACAAAAAAGAGAAAAGAACAAAAAAAAGGTCTAAATGAGGGAAATGACTCCCTTTTAAATCCAGCTGAAGACTGACATCCTCAGCTCAGTTTAGCGTGAGTTAAACAGGCTGTCGTCTCCTTCATGAGATGAGGTGACCATTCAGTCAGTAACATCCTCTTAGGACGTGAGGCAGCAGGGAGGGCTGAGAGCTAAGGACTCTCTCCCTCCCCCCCGTGAGAACCTTCCAGATGTAAATGATGGTTAAGCCCACCTGGACATGTTCCTCAAGCAGGGACGCACCGTCGCTTTTGCTGAACATGTTAAGCCCGAAAACAAGAGGTCGCCCACACAGGGCGACAGAGAAACCCGGCGACTCGCTGGGAAGCCCGTCCGAGAAGCGAGAGCGTGCAGGACCAGGCTCCCAGTCAGACTCCGTGCCACACACGGGATAATTAAGGGGCAATTCCTGGGAAGAAGCAGGAGACAAACACGACTGCCAGGACAGGATGAACGTTTCACAGGCTCAGACACTCCCGCGCCCTGCTGCTCGCCACCCCACAGGGCGCACAGGGGCACCTGCTGTGAACGGTGTTTTGGGAAAGTCATGTTACAATCGCAACAAATTATTAAGGGCTATTAGAAGGAAACATGATACAATGAATACAGAGCAAACACAGAACTCACGTAGGCCTGTAGAGAGGAGGAACTTCTTACTTTTCACGCACACTGACAAAGAACTGCTGCTAGCGAGATCATTCCTAAAGCTCAATTCGATAAGAATGACTGTACTTGTGGCTGAGAGGCAAACTATCCTTAGAGTCTGATCGGCACAGACTGCTGTGGGCCATCCCAGCCGACACCGTCCTGGCACTGGTTTGGTGGGGGTGGGTCCTGAAAGCCAGCTGCCCCGAAAACAGAAAGATGTTCCCATTCCTGCACCCGTTATAAGTCCATGGCTGCATGCAAGGTTCTGTTAGACCGTGAGGGAAAAGCCATAAACATTCAGAAAGGTAAGGGGAAGTGCAAAGGATGCCCTAATGTTCTTGGTTGGGTGGTAATCTGAACACAAACAGCAAATTCTGATAATGGAACAGTCATAGAGGGCGGCATGGTGGCCCAGTGGTTAGCACTGTTGCCTCACACCTCTGGGACCTGGGTTCGAATCTCCGCCTGGGTTACTGGAGTTTGCATGTTCTCCCCATGTCGTCTTGGGGTTTCCTCCGGGTACTCCGGTTTCCCCCCCACAGTCCGCAGACATGATAATGGAAGTTGGAGTTACTAAATTGCCTAAAGGAATGTGAGTGTGACCTGTGATGGGTTGCCCTCCCCGTCCTGGGTTGTTACCTGCCTCAGGCCCATAGCTTCCGGGATAGGCTCCGGACCCCCCACGACCCATTTGGAAAATGGATGGAATCGTCAGAAATAGAATAGAGGTTTCATTTGGATCACTAGGGTGACAAGGAAGTCACTGGAAGAGAAGTGACTGAGTTACCATTTGCTCTTGAGGGAAGTCCCCATCCTGTCCAGCCCCCCTCCCTGTCTCCTCACACCCCGGGAGGTCACCCCTTATACCCCCACTACACCTACACACGGCGCATAAAATGGGTTAGAGAACTGCCCTTGATTCGTATTTGAGTTGCCTTTCAATACCCAGTACATGTCTACATGATATTACTTTGCTGTTCAATAAACCATTACCATGCTGAAACAAGATCTGCAAGTGGCTTCCTTATGGAGAAGAGTAAGAAAGGGGAGAATTGTGAATATCAGCAAAAGGCTGAAGAGAGGGCATTTTCACAGCTTAATGTACACTTTGCATTCCGAAACATAAACAGTCAAACTGCATCAGGAACTGAGCCAGATTTCTACCTAAAATTAAGCGACACACAGCATAAATGTTTTTAAATAACTCAACATTCAAAATAGCTCCAACCAGACCAATTCATCTCACCGTAAAAGCATCATTTTCTGTAAATGCGGCAGATTTCCAGAGCACACAGAGATACAGAACGCAGTCAAGATACTACAGTGTACCTATGGTGCTAACTTGCAGCATGTGTCAAGTTCAGATGCTCTGTAATTTAACACATTTCATCCACAGCTCGGGACCTAAAATGAGCACAAAGGTCGCGTTAGTTGGAGGAAAATGAGGCGACCGAAGTGAGCAGCCAGGAGAGCGCAGGGCAGCTGTCCACCGGCAGCTGTCCATCCCTAATAACCCCTTTCAAGGGCCCATGGAGAGCAGCCAAAACACAGAGCTCCCGGCGCGCAGCCTTTCTCACCCCGGAGAGACCCTGTAAACGTTCCTTTCACCGGGCGGACAAAAGGCACGACGGTTGAACAACTGCAGGTCTAATTAAAAAGCGGGGAGAGCACTTTGCACTGTGGCACCGAGCGACAGAACTCAAACCAGCAAAAACAAACAGGTAAAAGGAGTCAGGCCTCGCCTGATCCCCTTCGGAATGCCAAGCCGCCCTGTCGGGCTGGCGAAAATCCACCGAATCGGCGAGCCCACAACCCGGCATTTTTTCCAGTAGTAATTAAAGCGTGCTTGTTTTTCTGCGAATGACCCAGTCTAAACCAGACTAGGGCTGAAGGAAGCAGTCACAAATGACCTGTCCTGCCTGACATGTACCTGCATTTCTGTGTCTACCACCACCTCCTCTAATCCAAGGGACAGGGTGTAATGTGGTGACCTGGCCTACAGGGGGAGTCTGAGCCAGCAGATCCAACTAGTGCTTTACCAGTGAAGGCAAGGCCAGGCCAGGCATCCTCAAGCTCTGCAGACCAAGTCAGCCCTCTTGAGAAATCCAGCAACGCTAGGGGGTTATGCTCTCTCAGGGTGAAGCTTGTATCTGGATCTGCTGCAGGTGGGGTTGCGGTTGAAGCATCAACAACACTGAACAAATTTGTAAATCCTCACAATTACCTCCGGGCCCTGTGCTCACGCTATTCTGGGATTGCTCCGGATTTTTCACATCCTACCCACTAAACATCGAGAACCATGGACCCAGGTTTGGGGAACCGGAGCAGCACACCAAAAGAACCTCTACATTGCATTAATTTATCCCGACATTCTTATCCAACGTGACTGAGAAAGCAGGGTTGGTTAAGGGTTTCTGCTCGAGGGACAAATAGTGAAACCAACCCGCTGACCACAGGATTTGAACCAGCCAATTACAGGCACAGCAGCAGACCCACTGAACCAAACACCACCCCAGCATAACTGAACTGAGTAACTTCCATAACACAAGAGTACTCTGACAGTGGAACAAAAACGTCTTCACTGACACAATCTCAGGAGATCTCACATACAGGAAGGGAGCCGGCTGCAGGTCAACACAACAGAACGTTCTTCTGAAGGTCAAACCCCTTTGTGGAAAATGTGACCCGGGGAGAATCGCAGTTTGTGACATCAAACTGCAGGTTGTCCGTCACTGCCGTCAAATACCCCAGGCACTGCAAACTCAGAGGAACCACCAACACTGCGCCACCTAGAGGAATTCACTCAGAAATCTGCACAACAGCCATCGCTCACACGGTTACATGCATTCACCGGTTCATGTTTCAACAGGAACTGCATGTTTCTGGAGCCTGGGAAAAGAGATGTGCAGGACGTACTGAAGCCAAGGCAGGAGCCGAACCAACAGAAAAAGGCAATAAGCATGTGCCCCAAGCAGAGTGATCAAGCATGGGCAGACATAGGTGGTGTGGTAGCTAAGAACATAAAACCAATTAATCTCCTGTATGGTAAACAAAGAGAGGTGTACAATTATAGGTTTCCCAGCTGCCTTTGCAGACACGACAAGTAGCGCATTACTGTATACATATAGTTTACAAGCTCAGACATGACTCACAGCATGGACTCCTGCATTGACAGATGGTCCTCTCATACCTGGCTGGACCTTTCTGACCAGAGGGGGGATGTCACGTCTATTCCAGAAGGCCAAAACCTAGTTCTCCCTAACAGGTGAGGGATATATATATATTGCCCTCCCCCTCCCCCTGACTCACAAAAGCCTAACAGCTATCTGTAAATGAGGACGCCACGCAATCATGTGACCCTTTAAGCCACGAGCCCTCTGTGTCTGACCAATCGGTGCCTAATGCAGCCAATCACAGCTCAGCTGGAGGGGGATATCCTCCCAAAATGACAGACGTCATTCAGGCCATTCACAAAACCAGACAAGAGGAACGGTCCTCAGATTATCATTACAACAAAAAATCAGCACAATATTCTGTTAATTTAACACATCTGTCACCTAAATCTTTGGCAGAAGGAGATAATCTCTTAATTCGGGTCCTATTAGAACGTGCTTGTCTACCATGTCCTGTTACCCCACAGTTTAAAAGCTTAAAAAATAATATTGATACCTAATGCCTGAATTCTGTCTGGGTAATGTTACTAGTGAAGAGACTAGTGAAGAGACACACCCAAAGGAATCTTCAGCCATGACTTTAGCCGTACAAATGTTATTAAAATCGATTAAAATGCAAAACATTTAAAGGTAAACACTCCCAGCGACATCATAACACCAGTCTCGTTTATACTCATGGTAAAATCAAATTGCACTTTAAAGACACTGTTCGGTTTTATTTTACACTTATTAACAACACGTTTATCAGATGGTCTTTAACAACTCTACCGTCCCACATTTATGTGGGGCCAATGATAGCGAAGGGAATCCTCGCGTCCGGGGCGGCGGCGACCTGCCTTTTGTTCGTCCGCTGAGCCGGTTCGGCAACGGCAGCAAGCAACCGGCAGGACCCCCGGACACGTTGCTCGGCCGCTTTGTTTCGGCGTTTCCGCCCAACTACCAAACGACACGTCGTATGCACAAGTCGCCAGTGAAGCACAGCCGGCGTGGAGCCGGTTAACCAGCGGCGCCATCCTAAGGGAGCAGGAGTACGACCGGTATCCGTGGAGCGTCGGTCTTTAGATCCAGAACCGAGCAGCCGACACCCATTTATACCGTAAAATTAATATAGATATTAAAAATGCATCGGTGGCTCGGTTCCGCGCTCCAGTCTGGACCACCAAGAGGGGCTCTGGCGAGGAACGGACCGCTCGCTCCGCATCGAGGCATTATTACCCGCCATCTCTCCCTCTCGTTCCAGTAAAAAAGCAACTTGGGGCTGGCAGCGAGGTTTGCCTTCAACTTATTTAGCGGTCTGTTCGCCTGATCCGGTCGGACCGATGGTGGGCGGCGGGTCCATGCTGATCCAAGCCTTACCTGGAAGCGCCCTCTCCGTCTCAAACTGGGGTTCTAAGCCCCTCACTAGGGCAGATCGGGGGAAAACTACGTACGCGTCCACAACCACGTGTTGCGACGTCCTTCTCAGGCTCCCCACTTCTGGGCGGGGATGTGCATTGTGCAACCCCAGGCTGCTACTTCTCCACGCCGTGGGGCGTTCATCCCCATGCTCCCGAGCAGGAAAGAGGGTGTGCATTGTGCAGAGCCGGGTTGCTCCCTCTCCATAGCGCGAGGCATGTATGCCCAAGATCTCGAGCTCGAAGGTGGGTATGTGCATTGTGGAACAACGGCTGCAGCTTGACTATGGCACGGAGCACTTATCCTCATGCTCCCTAGCTGATAGGGGGATGTGCATTGTGCGGTGCCGCCCTGCTGCCTCTCCAGGGTCAGTGTGTGGAGGGGCTGTAAATGCTGGAGCATATGAAGAGGCGATTCGGGGAGAATACTAGCCGACTTCAGGCTGCCATCCAGCTTGGTTTGTCACCCCAAAAGAGCTCCCACCCAAGCCGCTGAGATTTGTCTTTAACAAAAGATTACATTTATAATATAGTGCTTGTCTGCTCCAACTATGATAAAGTGGACAGCCGTGAAATGAGGCGCCCTGCACGTCATTCCTGACTTTGTTACGCTTCAGCAGTATCGGGCCTAGCCGATGTGGCGTCCTGTTCGAGTATCGCCGCCGTCCGAGGAAGAAGTGAAATTGTCTGGCAAGTCGGCGCCCTGGGCGGCCGCCTGTGTTGCCTATGACAAGCCCTGCATTCCAGAACAGCTGAATTTGAACGTCTGACATTATACTCATCTTGAACGGGTGCATGTTAAATGTATATAGCGCCAGATGTAGCACAAATAATCTGTCTTGCTTACTACAATTAGACGTGATACTACGTGAATTTTTTAAATCACTATTATCTGAAGTCGCGTGCAGCGGTTGACTGCGCATGGGTCCGCGTTTCGTACAATGTATAAGTGTGTTAAACCGAGAAATCAGATTAACAAACATAATCTTAAAGGTTTAAATACAATATTTAACCTGGTATAATAAGTATATAATTTATCCTGTGCCCAGAGTACCACCTATATTGATTAAAATGTGCGGCAATCTCACAAACTGGCATTGTAGTGCCCCCCAGTGTCCATGTCAGGCAATGACGCAGCCCCTGAGGTTTAACAGCACCGGTAATGGCCTGTTCATTCAATAAAGATTTCAAACAGAGAGATGATTTGTGCTGCTGGTTCTATAAGTGAGCTCATCCAAACAAATGAAACGTTAAAGGCCACGTCTGGGTCCTTCTTATTAAATGGGGCTGATGTTTTTTTTAATAAATAAGAAACTTTATTGATCCCTGGGGTAAATACCAAATTTCAATAGAAGGTTAAATTCAGTGAATTAAAATGTATTATATAGCCTTATGTCACATGGAGTTACCCAGAATGCCCTGTAACCTTTGGATTAAAGAAAGTTATTAAATGCAGCATTCATTTCTGATTATTATAGTGTTCCCAATGTATTTAGTAGCAACAACAGTATAGATTAGACAGGGATAGGTTTCTGGGGGCAGTTGGCTGCTTTGGCTTCTGGGAATGCAGATATGTCAGAAGCAAGCATGTATGTTTTACTGGATGCAAGGTCAGTGGCATCATGCTGCTCTTCTGCCATCTTAAGGGCGGCCAGGTCACTGCGTCTGTGACCAGAATCCAGGACTTACGGCTGGAAGTCAGGTGACATCCACATGTCTCACCATAAACATTACATACCTGTTATAATCTGTCGGTCTAAATTAACCCCAAACTCAGCTAAGGATGTGACAGTTTTCTGCCTGGGTTTGGGCCACTGCTTCTGAGACCAGAATTATAATCTTGCTGAAAGCATCTCTTAGCTGGATTAATGAGCGAGCTCAGACTAAGTAACATGAGGGAAACGGTCACTGTCTGAATGACCCACTCAGTTTGCAAAGAGAGGAAAACTCTGGTCGCAGAAGTGGAGCATAATTGCTTTCGTGGTATTAAATGGAAACTCCTCTCTAGTATTCCAATGTGCACCAAATCAAACAACATTTATTAATAAACATGGGAGATTGTATTGCAGGGCTTTACAGCGCAGTTAAGGCCCACGTTCGGGATGGCGGGACTCATGACCGCACCTTCTCTGTGGCGCTGCTTCACATGAGCGAGTCGGTCCTGGGGCAGGTGACTCCAGCTGGGGGGGTCACGGCGCTTTTCTTCAGCGTTGCCGGTTTCAGCCACTACATGTGGTGGTCTAACTGCGAGTCAAGTGACCGTCCTCCAAATTGCACAGGACTCCAGCCCCCGGGGACGAGCCTGACATCTGATTCAGCAAATGCACGACTGATAAATAGGGCAGTGATCTGATAGATAAGGTCTGCAGATCCATGGTGGGCAAAATTATTACAGGCTGTCTGTCACCGCCTGGTTTAAGCCCTCCTCCCAGTGCCCCCCACCTCCCCCAATGTCCCTTACATTTAGCCCCTGATTATCTGAATGGGGAGGGGGGGCTCCATCTCCATCAGGTTCTCAGGCCTGGCCCGCCTGTCCATCCCGCTTGCTGTCCAGCTCCTTCAGCCCTTCCTGAATGTTCTCCACCGCCTCGTTGTCACCGGCCGTCTTGGCCATCTCCAGTGCTTCCTGGTAGAGACGCGCTGACTCGTTCACCTGACCTGGCAAGAGAACATGATTGGTTATGGACTTAATCCTCTCACTTGATTGGTCCCCCACCCGTTTTAGAAACATACATCTGCTTTTGATATCGCCAGAATTACGGAACACAGCTGACTCGTTAAATGCTAAATGTTTTCACTGCAGCGCCTCACCCTGGTGTAGCAGGATGCCTGCCATGTTTCCGAGCAGCACGTGCTGCTCAGGGAATCGCGTCTCCTCGCCCAGCACCACGGCGTTCTTCACCTGGGCCAGTGCCTCCTCGTGGCGGCCCTGCATGTCCAGCACTGTGGCCAGATCATTCATCAGCACCAGGGTCTGCGGAACACACAGTGTCACAGTGCCCTCTACTGACAGCTGAGGGTAGAGCAGGAGGAAACCCTGCTCCATGCCCACACACACACTAGAGCAGAAATGTCCAACTCCACTCCTGGGGGAGGGGGGAGGCGGAGCCCTGCGCAATTTTGGGTTTCCCTTCAGTTAACACACCTGATTCAACTCCTTACACCACCTTGTGCCGATTACCACACAGCTCTTAAGCTGAATCATTTGTGGTGGAACAGGGAAAGAGCTGAGCTACACAGGGTTCCGGCCCCCCTGGATTGGAGTTTGACACCCCTGCACTAGAGGATCAATACCAAAATTTTGACTTTGATACTGATATCAGTTTTAGTACCTCAATTGATATCAAAACCAAACAATTACAGTGGAACACTCATATTTAAATATTCGTTAAAAAAACCAAACATATAAAATCAAAAATAAACATTATATTATCTGATCAGTATTTAGCTCAGCCTACTTTTCATCACTATGAAGTCACATGTAATGTTGTGATAATGCGCTATATAAATAAAATTGCATTGCACTGCATTGCATGTAGGCTAAACATCACAGTGCTACATCACACGCACACACAGTCGCGCTAAGACCACTGAAGTGTGCACACATTCACCTTCATGTGCAGTTTATTAACATAGGTAGGACTCAGAACAGGGAGCAGAGCCCCCTGCAGACTGCGGGCCCCGTACCTGTGGGTGAGTGTCGCCTTGCTCTCGCCTGCAGATCTCGAGCGCACGCTGGTAATCACTCCGTGCCTGGTCCAACCGACGCATGGCAGTCAGGTACCGGGCCCGCGAGTCCAGACACAAGCCCAGAAGCAGCAGCGTATCCTTCCGCTCCTCATCTGCGGTGGGGGGGGGGGGGCACAGCAGACCAGTGCACTCATGCACCCAGAGCCTAATCACACGATTGATTAGGCCATTTGGCCGAGCAGCGATTCGGATAGAACATCAATGAGAGACCATGCAAGCGGAAGAGATGGAGCTTCCCCACAAGGACAAACCAAACTGGAGGCTGCATTTCAGACAGTGTGTGAAAAGTCACTGTAAGTGCCTAGATAACAGGTGAATATCTTTGCAAGTGCTGGACATTTCAGGTCCAGCAAGTACAAATCCAGACCAGATTTTGTTTCTATCAACCAGCTGAGTACTCTGTGATTCTTTGCACTCAACTAGTTAGTAGAAACAAAATCCTGGTCTGGATTTGTACTTCCTGGACCTGAAATGCCCAACACTACTCTTAGCAACCTCACTCATTTCCCCCTATTTAATAATCTTCAATTAATCAATATCGAAAGCTACCTGAGGGGTGTGGTCAGGTTATTACCTGTAAGATTGTCTGAGGAAAGCTCTTTATGCTTGTCAATCTTGGCCTCAAGGGACTCCACACAGAACTGGAAACCATGCTCTGCCAAGTCATGCCTGCAGGGGGCGATGCATACAGACAGGCCAGCTGACAATATGAGCGTCTGGCTGCAGGCACAACCGGTCACTGCCCAAACTCACCGGTTCTGTGAGCCATATATGCTGGCCAGCTTCAGACTCATCTCGACCACAGCGTTGTCGTCCTGCCCCCACAAAAAGAACATTGGGAGAATAGGGCGTCACACGTTGCATGGCAGGGGGCAACATGGACCCTGGACAGATGGGCCATGTCACTCACCTCCGGGGTGCCCCCAGCCAGCAGGAAGCTCATGGCCGCTTTGAAAAGCTTCTCTGCCTGGGGGAAGGAGGAACACAAGCTCACTGCTCTGCCTCAGTGCCCATGGCTCATAATGCGTCTCCGAGGGGGGGGCGACCTATGTACCTCGGGCAGCTGACCTTGCACAAAAGCCAGGTTCGCCATCTGGAGAGAGAAAGACGACATCACTGATACCTGGTCCCTCACCCACAATATCCAGAATGAGGCAATGGGGTAAAAACAAGCCATGCTGTGGTGACTGTATTTAAATCACCATCATATTTTACTATAGTGCATCCAATACCCAGATATTACACAATATAGAGTATGACCATATAAAATAAAGTGCTATATGACACAGTACCATTGTGTAGGTGTAGATGATAGCCTGTGTGTTGTGGCTCTGGTGGGCCAGGCGGATGGCTTGGTGCAGGGTCCTGCTGGCTGCCTGGAACTCCCCCTGGATGATGCTGAGCTGAGACACACAACACAATCAGCGTGTCAGACAGGGAGCAGAACGCAGGGAACATGCTGCCTGCTCATCCATCAATCGGCCAACAAAACGCAACAGCCAACTGACTCTAAACCGGGATGGAGGACTCGCCGGTCACACATCAGTTCCGGCTGACATACCTTGGAGCGCTTCAAGAGCATAATGATCTCATCTTCTGTCTTCTTAGCTTCATCTTCTACATCGTCAGTCTTGGAGAAGAGCGAGAAAGCTGCTTTTAAGCAGAGAAAAGGAGGAGAGAGCAGACGACCTCTGAGTAAACCCGATCTGTGCAATCGCCAGGCACTTCTGACATAACATACATTAGACCCAAACCCCTTTTGGATCAGTACGGAACATGCTGCGAACCCCGTCTCTGTATTTAAAGACAGGCAGCAGTCTCATCGGTCATTAAGATCCGGTCACCTTACCCAAAGCGCTCCACAGTAGTGAAGGTTGTCGGGACCCGGAGCCCCCGGAGTTCTCAGCGGTACCGGGCAGCCGGAGCGGTTCGCTGCTCGCAGCGGACCTCGCCACTCCAGACCGGGACGTTGCTTCGCTAAAAGACAGCAGCCGGCCAGCCGAAGCTCCCAAGACAGTACATCGGTTCCGTTTCAGGAAGAACCTGGGAAGAGCGGAAAACGCTCGCTGCGCCATACAAGCCGCCATGACGCTCCAGCCGGCAAGGCGTACGTGATGACGTCAAGCAATGGAGGCACGCCCCTACAGTTTACTGGCTCGAGCCTGCACGCGTTCATGCACACGTGTATGAGCGTTGTGACTAAGGTCCGTTCATTTGGGTATGTAAAGACAGCCGAGTAGCAATTTTGATTTATTTGGATCAGACGTTTTAATAGATGAGCTGCTTTCTAGGCTTACATTTGAGCGGGATTCCTCTGTTCACACCTACAAATTCTGTTGATACAGCGTGCATATAGTCTGTCTCTAACGGACACAGCCAACTGAACTCAAAAACGGACCTTGGTATTTTCCCTAAGCATTTATACACTTCAAATAACTCTTAGCTTTCCACTAGCACGCATTCTTTAATGAAGCACAAAACGCTCAATATTCACAATAAAAGATTTTATTTTTTTGAACATACGAAGATACAAAATATAGATTTCTTTTGGCAGTAATACCGTCAGTGGCTGTGCTGTTACGACGAGCTCTGCTTTCACCCTGGGCCACGCACTGTCCACTGACACGTCACACCATACATGAAAAACAGGGCAGGGTCCTTGCAGGTGTGGTGACATTAGGAGAAACAGTCACACACACACACATCACAGGGCTACAGAAAGTGTCGAACATGGGTGGGCAGCTTCACAGAGGGCCGATGACAGGAGAGGTGAGTAATAGCAAATCCGGGTACGACCATCACATTGTGCTCACAGCTGCAGCTTGAATTAAATTCGCCCCGTTTATCCTTAAATGCATCCAATTTCTATTACCATACCAATCAATCATTTTTTTTGGGGGGGGGGGGGGTCTTAAGTACTATACCAGGTACATGTATAATGTAAAACATTTACATTTGCTTTCCAGAAAGGAAATGTACAAATGTCAAAAATGTGCCTTTTGTGCATCCAGCATATTAAACATCTACATCAAAGTCTATCTATGGTCCCTCCTGTCCAGCTAGCATGTAACCCACACACAGGTACACACACACACACACACACACACACACACACAGCATTAATACTGACTTTAAAATAACATTTACAGTTTAACATCGCTTAAATGTGCATGGAAGCACATTCACTTTATAGCACTTAACTGATTTCATCTTCTGGAACGTATTTCGAAAGAATTTCAATCAAACATGGCAGTTCATAACAGGGTTTCACCTACACTATTAACACAAAAGCATAGAAATAATGGGGCATTTTTTAAAAACACCAGCAACACTGTTGAGTGATCACAGCATCATACCATTCACTATGAAATATATAATGATTGTGTGTTGGATATTACAATGAGAGCCAGACGCTCTCGGATAAGAATACTCAATTTAAAAAGGAACCAGAGTTCAGCATGGTTCCGAATATGATTCATGTGTTTGAAAGACAAATCACATTTAAAAAGAAAAGCAATGGCACTTATATACATGGATGAGAATAATTAGAAAACTACTGAAGATACTTGAGGCCGCTGCAGGTAAGTGTGACAGTAAAAGTTAGCTGTTAACCAGAGAGAACTAAACTTATGATGCAACACTTGATGCTCAGCACCATAAACTACAAGCAGGACCTGTTATTAACAATGTGAGAAATAGACTCAGGGGAATGACTAACTTCGGGAGTAAGAGGATTCCTCACCATGGTTTAACATAGCACCAGTTTGAAAGATCAGTGCCACTCCTGGATGAGCATGAAACCCCAACTCAAAGCTAGCATGGGAAGCTAGGTGGGGGGGTGGGGCAGGCCAAGCTTGTCAATATCCTATAAAAGCACAAAGACTCGCTGCCACAGGGAGTCTCGGAGGGGGGGGGGGGGCACATGTGTTAGCAGGTATGTGCCATGGGCATTCACTCACGGCTCCCGAACAGCTGCAACAGGAAGAAGAAGATGTAGACGATGTCCATGTAGAGGCAGAGCGCGCCGAACACATGCTCCTCCGGGCTCAGGGAGTACCGCCGGTTCCCCATCAGGAGCTGCACGTCGAAGGCCAGGAACTGCAGTGGGGACAGGCACCGGGGCGGGGTCAGCCTGGCCCCACACAATGACCAAACAAACAAGCTCACCAGCAGTACCGATGTTTGCCACCACTCTCCAGTCACTAAAATGAAGGAGGCAGGGGCCTTGAAGTGACATTTAGAGTTGGGCCCCTAGACTGTAAAGCCGCTTCTGCTCACCAGAGTGAAGACCAGTGCCCCCAGTCCTGCGTAAGCTGTCTGCAGCCAGGGAATCTGATGGAAAGAGACCGACACATCATTTTTAAATCCATTATAGCAGTCTTAGCATTCAGTGTCTATACATTTATATTAATGACACTTACCTCAGCGATGGTGACAATGCAAATTAGGTGACCCTCTGGAGCTTTCCAGCACACCTCAGACAACTAACGCACGTTACACCGCTCCCCGAGCACACTGCCCCCCAGTGGCCGCATCCTGCATGCGTCAGAGCCGCCCATCACCACTTACGTAGCCGAAAGGCACGGTGAAGACCAGCAGCAGCCCGGTCATCATCAGCACCATCATGAGGGAGAAGATCAAGCCGTGGCAGAGAGTGAAGTCAAACTGGGGGACGAGGAGATGGAGAGGTGGTCAGTCTCAAATCGCTCATCGAGGGTCCACAACTCCTCTTCTGGGCCACGTGGGATTGGCACACCTTCGTCTGGAAGCAGAAGAGTGTGACCCCCAAGCAGACCAAGGCACAGATCCCAACGCAGAGCAGCACCACCCGGGTGTTGTGGTAGCTATGGAGACAAGACAGGGGCGGGAAGAGTCATCAGAGCGGGTCCACGGCAAACACTCCGCCATGACAGCCTCGCACGTCCATGGCACCGTACCTGGCCAGCATCCCTGCCATGTAGGACATCGCCAAGGTCTAGAAAGAACAACAAGATCATCACCACCTTCACCAGAGCCGAGCTGTGCGCAGAGAGAAGCCTCCTCCTAATGTTGTCAGACTTGCTCGCCATTGGGAGCAGATGCACACTCCAGGTCATGTGACAAGGCAGCCCCGCCCACAAGCCACAGAGGCTGCCGCTATTTGAACTGTCAATGTGTGCTCTACAGGTCTGTAACCAAGAGCAATGGCGGGCCATCTCTGGATCAGTCACGCATAGGATACTCACAAAGATGCTCAGAAGTATGAGGTTGGTGGGATGACGTCGTCTGGAAGGAAGTTGAATAAATAAATCAGCAGAAATGTGCCATCAGCGGCCTGCTTACCAAGCTCCAAATCCATCATATGAAAGCTAGTTTATTTGAAGACCAAAATTGATACTTGATTTCCACGCCCATCTCTGTTCCCACGGGCGGCGCATGCAGCCAGCCCTAGTAACGGAGGGGTGTGGCCTTACCTAGCACTCGTGCTGCACGCCAGCACCAGGTACGTCCCCATGAAGGTGATGCTGCGGAGGGAGACACAGAGGTCACCGGCCACATCTGGATACACACACTGCCTGCGGTGCCCAGACTTGACAAGGTGAAGGTGTGTGTCATCACCGGGCATAGGAGCCACTTACTAAGAGGCCAGATACAGCACACGGTGGAACTGCACAAACATCCTGACCTGCTCGCTGCGAGAGAAGTGGGGAGACAAAGGAAGGAGGAGTGGAGAAGAGAACGTAGGACAGGAGGGGCGAGGAGGGCGGAAGAGAACAGAGGAGGGGAGAGCAGAGGAGTCAGCCGACATGCATCATTTCCACTCCCTTATCAGACAAAGATAATCAGCCTCCAATGACCGTGCCATAGGGGCCTACAATGAACTCGAAGGTTGACTTCTGGTACCAGCATCTGGTAAAGTCTCTCAATTCGGGGCCTGCTTACCAGAATGTGAAGAGAGCCACGACGCCGAAGGTTACCATCAGCTGGAGCATCAGGATGGCAAACACCTGCGCGGAGGTCACCAGGTCACATTAGTGGCTCACGGACCCGCCCTGCAGCTCCAGAGCCCAGTCCAGCCTAGCTAAAAGACTCCCACCTTACGGATAAACATGCGCCGGATGCTTTTGTCCTCCCAGCCGCTCCCGCTGAGCCCGTCCCAGCTGTCGCTGGGGTCCGAGTACGGTGAAGACACATCAGAGGCATAGGGGTTAGAGTAGCCCGGGCCTACATAAGGGAGGAGGGGCATTAGGACCGGGCGGATGCTGACTGCATGTAAAGCACCCTGAGTTCGAGAGCCAGGCAGAGAGCACCAGGTGAACGACAGTGGGTGGGCAGGGGGCAACACTAAGAAAAGGCAGGGTAGCAGAATTGCAGGGTTACTCACTGGGGCTGGGGTGCACGTACGCCCAGCTCGGGTGGAGGGGCACACAGGGAGGAGCCTGAGCGGTGCCCGCCAGACCTCTAGGGCCCTGAGGCTTGTCTCCAGCTGTGGCTTCAGTGTAGCTGGGGGGTTCGGTGGGCACATTCATGACTGGGGGGTGGAACAGGGTGCAGGGGGTTAGACGGGCGTCCATGTCAGTTCCGATGTCTGCAAACGGTTTAATGGTTTGGCAATACAGGCCAGCACTAGCCAAGACAGAGCTCAGAAACTACACTGTTATTTCCAGACGGCACCATACCAGACACAGCCACATGTCACAGCCTGCAGTCAAACCCAAACACATAAGGTAGAGCCAGATACGGGGACCTTATGCCAACTACAGTCAATAAGTGATCAATTTTGGGTTGCCAGCTTTGGTCAGTTGGCTGGAGTGAGATTTTCAAGTCGAGACAATTCACATGCATGGTTAGTTTAATTTATTAGTTTATTTAACAGGGGCCATGTACAGAAAAAAATCCTGCACCACAGTTAGCTATACAGCTAATTTACATCTGTGGTCCCTGGGCAAGAGGCTGAAAAAAATAACATCATTCTAAAACAACATAACATCTAACGGATACATATAATAACCACAAGATCATCTCACTTAACATTATAAACAATAACACATAAATACGCATACACAAAGACACTACACTACTATCAACACATATATGACAAGAACACTACTATCAACACATAACAGCGTATATAAAAATGATTAATGAGTTAATGATCACATCTTTGATTAGCCTTCAGCCATGTCTTCAAAGATATTTTAAACTGGCTGAAAGTCTCTAATATGAACTGGAATTGAATTCCGTTTTTCAACCACACTAATAGAGTGAGCTGACTGGCCAAAAGAGGTTTTCCTGAAACTAGCATAACAGTCACCTCTCATAGAGGACCCAGACACTCTTCATTTATCTCTGCAAGATATACATTGTTTGAGGGGTGGCAGTGCCAGATCATGAACAAGTTTATACATAAAGCACATATCAGCAAAACAAAACTTTCAAAAGACCATCCATCCATCCATTTTCAAAACCACTTATCCTACTGGGTAGCGGGGGGTCTGGAGCATACGGAACCTACAGGCAATCTAGCAACTCCAATTAGCCTCAGCATGTTTTTAGACTGTGTGGGGAAACCGGAGTACCCGGAGGAAACCCCACGACGACATGGGGAGAACATGCAAACTCCACACACGTGACCCAGGCGGAGACTCGAACCCGGGTCCCAGAGGTGTGAGGCGACAGTGCTAACCACTGCACCATGCCGCCCCCACCTTCAAAAGTCAATAAATTGTATTTTGTTATGATGGTACAATAATGGCAATTTCTTGTTTTTTTTTTTATCCAGAATTTTTATAGCCCATTTATAGAGAATGCCTAAGGGTTGTAAGTCACACCTGCCTGTGCCCAGCTTGTAGAGCAATAGGATAGGTGAGGAAAAAATCATGGAATCTGAAAACAATTTAGCGGCAGGAAGTGATAATTGGTGTATAATATACCTAAAATTAGCTAAACTAGCTCTGACACATTTGGATCTTTATGTGCTTTTTAAAAGTTAAATTGGAATCAATAATTACACCCAGAATATTAAAATTATCAACAGTATTTATTACATCCCCCTTAACAACGATATTGGGTTGTTGTTTTATGCCACATTTCTTAATGGAGAAGTACAAGGCTACTGTTATACTCACATTAAGAGTAAAACAATTATACATGTAACAGTTATATTACATAGTCTTGTACATAGTCTGTAGGGTTTGTTTACCATCCCAACGCTTTTAATGTAGATAATTTTAGGTTTATAATAGAATAATACAGATTTGCCGTAAGATTTCTTACGCGATCGTGACAGTCTGAAAGCATCAATGTCACGTCAGAAGCGCGAGTGGGCAACCTTGTTAATTAATCATTTTTCAGCTTACCTGAGGGTCACGGGCGGGCACAAAGCATAAAGATACCTGTAGAGCAAGCTTACTGTTCAAAACGTACGGTGTGGTTATTGACTACTTTGTTAAATATAAGGAAACCGTTTAAAAAACAATTACGGTTCCTCCAAGGCCGCTTGGATATGTGTGGAGGCGCAGTCAACAAACGGACCGACACCAACAAGCTCACGGCAAACCTGCCACTAAAATGATTTTTACAGTCAAACTTTTCTGCTGCACTTAAAGCAAGTATCAGCCGGTACCTGAATTTCAGTCTTTCGGCGCCTTTCCGAACCTCAACCGTACTTTTGTATATCTGTATACAAAAATGTGCGCTGGAGCGGCTGTACACGGCACGACTGGGAAAGGAACGGAAATCGAGGCATTTCAACAGTACGGAGGCGCCATACCCGGGTTAAACTAGGCGAACACGAGCTAAAACGTATTATTTCAAAGCATCACTCTTACCTGCAAGAGAGAGGTGACTCAAAAATGACGGTACCTGCTAGCGAGAAAGAGGAAACAGTCCCTCCGGTGACGCAAGCGGCCACGTGCGCCGCCAGGCATTGTTGGAAATGGAGTCCATATAGGTACTCGTAGGGTTTGTACCCAGCGTAGTAGTATGGTGGGTTTTAGTCTTTAAAAAAACCCGTTTATGTTTTTTATGTTTTTAAAAGACAGCTTGATACAGTCTGTTCAGTCATCCTCCCCTAGTTCCAAGAAACTGAACACATTACATAATATGAATAGTACTAACCTCAACAAAAAAATGATGAAAGAAACCATGACAGAATCCTCTGGTTGCCATACACCAATGTACTTCTCTTAAATAGCAACTGAAACTCAGCATTACACACAAAGCAAAGCATCATGAATAAAAAGAACCTTCAGAAGAACAACGAACTCCAAACTGCAAAGGAGGGCAGGCCTCAAACCAAGGAAGTATTTATTTTTATTTATCAGATGTTTTTGTCCAGAGTGACATAAAAATACAGGAGATATTAAGAATTAATGACGAGAATGGCAAAAATCTTTCACTTGCAGCACATTATTGCGAGTTGCCTGTTATCATGGACTGAGCTTCACTAAACGCTACAGCCCTGTTCCATGGGTCGCTGTCCAAAGGGCATTTTCACAGGGATCCTGCGTGGGACCAGCTGGCATAAAGCAAACCAGAAATACAGGTAAGAATGGCCTGGACTGTGCATCGCCTGGAATATAGAAGTTTTAACCATCAGATATCTTATGGGTATTTTATTTAGACTTTTGTCTTGAATTCAAGAAATCAATTACACCAAAATGGTGTACTACTCCTAGTGTCTGATAAATATGGAATAGCATGTAAATCATTCCCTCCTGTGGGCCAAGCTACACCGGTAGCCAGAGCTAGCACAGTGAACTAGGTTGTCAAGAAACACAGGCGGCAGCGTGCAGCTCAGAACGGGCTGAAGCTGCACTCCGATCCTTGATTTAGACAAAAGCATCTGCTAAACAAATGCAAACCTGTTGACCGATTTTAAAACCCCATTTTGACTTTAGTTACTCAGAGGAGAAGTAGCAGACTAGAGACACACAACATCCAGGTCTCAGAAAAACTGTTCAACACAAACATTCTTCATAACTTCCAGGGAAATAGTTTACCTAAATACAGGTAAAAGATGCTCCTCTAAAGAACGTGTGATAAAGTGAGAGTAAATGACACCGAAACCAGCTTATAGGGCCCAAAACAATCTGTCTTTATGCCAGTAATCCATCTGAACAGCCTCCACCCTCAAAAACACCAACATTAGTGGTCCTACTGCAGTCGGCATCAAACAGGGATGGGAAGTAAAACTATCACAATGGAAGTTTACTTATTTATTCAGACAAACCCATTATTGTAAATACAATGTTAAATAAATGACAAAATAAAAGCTCTTGAGTGGGAAGGAAATCTAAAAGTGATTCAGTCCCATTTGTGTGGCTGCAGATACATTTAAAGGAAGATTAAGTGCAAACGTCACTGAAACAGCTTTATTCGGAGAGACTAGGGCAAGCCTACTGTGACGAGACTGACATCCTCACTGAAGATGGTTCATGAGGGAGACCTGGAATTTTGCAAAGAGATGGGGGGGGGGGGGTGTACTGCCAGTTCAGCATGCTTCCAAACAGCCATGACTGAGGGGAGGAGGGGAGGAAGCTTCATGAGGTTTCTGATGGTGCCACCTGGACAATGTTCAGATGTCATGCATCTGTTTGTCGATTTTGGATTTCAAGTGCTCCTTGTATGCCAAGATGTCCCTGTTCCATTTAGTGATGGTCTGCTTCTCACAAACCCAGATTTCCTGAGCCACCTGTGTGGGAACACAAAGACAGATGCAGGAGGTGGGCATCCAATCCAACACTATGGAGAAATGGTGACCAGCGGCTTACAGTAGGTCAAGAGGTTCTAGAACATACACGACTAATTCCAAGTGAATTGCACGTGGAGATTACAGAGATGGCTGTGGAAACGTACCTGTTGGATCAGCCTGAAGTCATGGCTGACCAGCATCATGCCGCCCTCAAAGTCATTGATGGCTTCTGCCAGGGCGTCGATGGTCTCAATATCCAAGTGGTTGGTGGGCTCATCCAGGAAGAGCATGTGAGGGTTCTGCCAGGCCAGCCAGGCAAAGCAGACCCGGCACTTCTGCCCATCTGACAGGTTCCTGATGGGGCTCACCTGGAGGAGGAATAGGAGCGGCATGGGCTTACAGGCAACCGCGAAGAAGAGCTTCAAGGGGGACCCGCTTTCGACCGAGGGCTCACCTGCTGCTTTCCAGTCAGTCCATAGCGACCGATGATCTTCCTCATCTCCTCTTTCTCTTTGATCTCAGGGTAGCACTTCATCATGTAGTCCAGTGGGGACAGGTCCAACTCCAACTGCTCAGTCAGATGCTGTGAAGGACCACCTTAAACAGTCAATGTTTCAGCCCAGAAGCAATCGTACATCTGACCGTACATTTCGACAGAGGTACCTTACCATCCTGCTCACAGAAAGCTCAAAAGGACATGACCTCTTAGCAAGTAATTTCAGACTGAGAGCTGCACATGGTCACAACCCCCCACCCCAGAATGCCCTGATACCCTAAAGCAGAGGCTTGTTTTAGTGTTGCGCAGCTGATCAGATAAACGCTTCGGTCCATTTTTTATCAACGCGCCGTCGCACTGAGAACATACTGCTTGGCGACGGCACTATAATTCGGCCTTTTGTTTACATCACATCAGTGCAGCAACCTGAGCCTGTAGAGGGCGCCTCAGAGCACACTGACAACCAGGGCTCTCAAACCTCATCCACCCAGTTTGTCAGCCTGAAAAGCAGGTCACTATCATAGAGACAGAAACTTCAGCACTATGGCTGAGCATGAGTACCGACAGTACAACACTCTCAGCTTGGAGCCAGCTGGGATCAAGGCTGCACAGTTTCCTGTAGTTACAGCCTCGAATCAAGCATATACAACTCAGGAAGAAATTGAGATCACTACTTAAAAAAAGTCTGCATTTATAAATCTGGGTTTAATCCTGGTTCTGCTGGCAGAAGGCTGCACTGCGAGGCAGGCTGCTTCCAGGCTCAAAGACAGCAGTACACAAGAAGGTGAAGCAGGAGACAGTGGAAGTAACCAATAACCACCTAGGTAGACTGTCAACTTATCCAGCAGTTTCTCATAAATTGGACCTTCAAAAAAAATTGGGAAAAAGATTGATGTGATGTGAAGTGCACTTTTAGGACAGTTCATAACAGGCTTCTAGATGCAGGACCAAAGATCCATAAAGCAAGGAAGAAGCCCTTTATTAATGAGAAGCAGGGAAGAGCCAAACTGGAGTCGCAAAAATTTTATACGCAGGTGCATAACCATAAACTGAGAAATAAGTGAAACTGAAAATTCTACTGCGGTCTCAATTTCTTCCCAGAGCTGTTTGTGTTTCATCTGAATTAAACGGAAGGCAAGAGCAGTCGTACATTACCTGGTGGTATCTGCCGATCTTAACATGAGAGTGTTTCCTAATCATACCATCGGTGGGGAGAAGCTGAAATAGAGAGGACGTGTTAGACCACTGGTCACTACACAGCAGGTGAATATTCACAGCAGATTGAGGACCTGACAACGAATGAGCTCCACACCTCGCCTGCAAGGAGCTTCAGCAGCGTGGACTTCCCAGCCCCGTTCGGGCCCACCAGGGCCACCCGCGTGTCCAAGTCTATGCCGAACTCCAGGTTCTTGTATATGCAAGGCTGGAACACAGAGCCGGGAGCGATGTCAGGCCCACGGCACCAACCGCAGCACCAGCGTCACGTCCAGAGAAACACGGGAAACTCACCGAGTCATCCGAGTATCTAAAGCTCACGTTCTGAACCATGATAACTGGAGGAGGTATCTTCCCACAGGGAGGAAAATAAAATGACAGGGTCTGCAGAGACAGCAAACGGAAAGCCAACAGATCAGCCCGTGGAGCTGAGCCCTGAGGTCCGGACAGATCCGCAGGCCGGCCAGAAAGCCTAAAGCCTATTCAATGCACTGAATATCAAAGGCGACCATCACTCTTAAAGAATTACTGGGGATCATTCTTTCACCAACAAGCCAGGATCCCCAAGCAGCTTCAGGGTTCATCGCGCTCAACTGCCGTAAATGGGCACCGACCCCAGACACACCTTGTCATTCACGACGCGCTCCGTCAAGCCCGACGCCACCATCTTCTGAAGGGTCTTCTCTTTGCTCTGCGCCTGCCGGGCCAGCTTGGCAGAGCCGTGACCGAACCGTGCGATATAGTTCTAGGCCAAAAACAAAAAGTGTAAATCACATGTGATCTGCATGCCGTGGAGGTACCAATCTGACACGGCAGATCAGAAGGTATATGCAACATACCATATGGAACTTGGAACTTCACAGGCTGCAGTTAATACCACATGACCACAGGGGGGCAGTGCTCACCTTCATGTGTGCGATCTGGTCCTGCTCCCAGTTGTACCTTTTCATTTGGTTCTCCTCCAGCTCCTCCCTGGTCTTCACATACTGGTCATAGTTACCCTTTAATACAAACACAGGCATTAACGCTGCGTGAATCTAAACACTCAGCAAAGGTGCTCAAAGGATGTGACCAATTGGCAGTCATTTCAGATTGAGCTGCACATGCTCACGACCCCTCATCCCCCACCCCAGAAGGCCATGACACCCCGATATCAGAGACTTGTGGTGCTGTTGCGCAGCTGATCAGATAAACGCTTCGGTCCATTTTTATCAACGCACCGTCGCACTGAGAACATACTGCTTGGCGACGGTACTATAATTCGGCCTTTTGTTTACATCACATCAGTGCAGCAACTCAAGCCTGTAGAGGGCGCCTCTGAGCACACTGACAGAGAACGTGAATCACAAACTGAGATTGGTTAGCTAGATAAACACCAGATTTACAGTGTGCCAGTTTAAACAGACTTCTTCGTTCACTTACATTTAACCCAGACTACCTTAAATCCGACAAGTTCTCTTGCAAACCGAGAAATCCAGCTTTGCGATACAGGCCTCGGGTCTACCGAGCCTCACCCAGCCACACACAGGAGAGCCCAGTCTCCTACCGTGTAATACTTGAGCTTTCGCTGGTGGAGATGGGTGATGTTGGTGCACACGCCGTTCAGGAAGTCTTGAGAGTGAGAGATCAGGACGAGGATACGCTTAAACCTGCGCAGAGGACAGAGGCGGTATGAAGACTGACAGAAAATGGCAGCAGAAATGGATGGCAGCGGCAGCCAAGGCGGACTTACTGTTTGAGCTCCTCCTCCAACCACACACAGGCGTCTAGGTCCAGGTGGTTGGTGGGTTCATCCAGCAGCAACATGAACGGCTTGATGAACAGGGCTCTGTCACAGGAGGCACGTGGGTGAGAGGTGGCAATTTTGGGAAGGAGAATTCCACAGCCAGGGTGGCGCGGGTCAGTCTACGCTTTCTCCAGAATTCTCATCGCCCCACTGCACTGAGAACATACTGCTGGGCGGCGGCGCTCATCCGGCCTTTTATTACATCATATCCGCGCGCGACTCTGTGGCCCCACGGCGGAAGGGGCGGAGTCCTCACCTGGCTAGGGCCACACGCATGCGCCAGCCGCCACTGAAGTCCTTGAGCTTCTTGCGCTGCATGGCAGTGGTGAAGCCCAGGCCGTGCAGGATGCGGGAGGCGCGCACCTCGGCCTTGTCGGCGTCCAGCTCCTCCAGACGCTCGTAGAGCTCCATCAGTTTCTCGCACTCGGCTGAAGGGACACCGGCACATTACATCAGTATGGTTTGGCAAAACCCAAACTGTACCCTAAAAGTCCAAGATGTTACCAGCTGTTAAGACAAACTGCATTCATTTAAAAAGATTGACAAAAAAAAAAAAATGAGTCAGCACTGGAGGTGAGAATGGATTATGACCAGCAATTACAGGTTAATTGAAAAAGTCAGCAGTAACTATAAATGCTGACAACTTTTTTGATGGAGGGTAGAAATGTCAAAATTGTTGTCACTGTAGACACACCACAACACACAGTGCACTAAAAATGTGCTCTTTGCATTTTACCTCTGCATTTATATGATTTTGTGACATAGTAGTGGACAACTATTATTAAGTAGCAGTGTATGGGAGCGGTACCTTGCTGGTCAAGGATTCAAACCAGCAACCTCTCAATCCCAAGCTTGCTTCTCTAATCATTAGGTCACCACTGCACAGCAAACGTATATTCTAGTTTTGAAAAGGGACACTTCTGAAATATTAAAGGTTCCTGAAAGCGATAAATCTAGTATGTTATTAAATCTGAAGGCAGTAAAAGGGACAATGTGTTTAAGTGAAAATGCAGGCTGCGCCCAGTGCAAACTCACAGTCCTCGTGGGCCAGGCGCTCAGCCTCCTTCTCCAACTGGATCCTCTCCTCGTCCACCTCCATCACGCACTGCAGCGCCGTCTTCTCACTGGGGGCCATCTCTCGCGTCAGGTGGTAGATGTCGATGTGCTCTGGGATGGGGACTTCTCGGAGGCCGATCGCCGACAGCAACATGGACTTTCCTGACGTAGGAAAGGAATCGTTCATAGGGTGGCATATCCAAGCAGCGGCCACTGAAGAGCGCCGGCGTCGGGCGGGTCGTACCGGTGCCGTTGAGGCCGATCAGCCCATAACGACGGCCCGAGTTGAGCTCCAGGCTGGTGTCACTGAGCAGCTCCTGGCCGTGGAAGGTGAGCGACAGACTGCTGATGTGCACGTCCGTGCTGTTGGGGTGGGACGCCAGTACGCCGGTCACTGCCCTCGCCTCGGTCTTCTTCAGCTCAAACTCATCCATCTCCTTCGTCAGGCTGGCTACCTCGGCTACAGAGAAAGCAAAAGCCTGAGAGGAAGATCAGATCACTTGGGCGTTCAACCACTCCTGCCGGGACAAGGAGTTCTGGTGCTTTAATGCCAACTGAGTACACAAACCCTTCATCTGCTGAATGCCAACCTGCCTGTTCTAGTCAAAGGCTGGAGTCAGACAGCATCTTAATGTACCCCAGTGGCGAGTCTCTCTTACCACTGTCCACTGCTTCGTTCTCCTGGCACTCGGGATCCCCGTTCACCTCATCCGGCTTCTTGGTGCGCTGGCGAGCCTTGGCGGCCTCCTTCTTCTTGGCGGCCTTCTTCTTAGCCAGATCAGACGGCATGGCTGCAGACCCCCAGGAGTATCCGACAAGACAGCAACCTACGAAGCATATGGCTTAAAGTTCCGAGCATGGACACGCGAGTGATCATCATGAACAGTAAAAATCACCCCAGTTAAAATACTAATATGACACCCAGAGGCTTTGTGAGTATAACACTTTAAAGGGTTTACATACACTAAAGCTGCAGTGTTAAGATTAAAATTCAACAAATTTAAATACACAAATCGTCCGTTTTTAAATACTAATTGAGCAAAAACCTCTCTTGCACAAGTAAACAGGTTACAAACCGGCACCAACAAAGGAGATACTACACGTGGTGACTCCATAGAAGAACACCCCCCCCCCCATTCTGGGAGCGATCCCCCCGGCGCCGTACCCTTTTCCGGACAGATCCCCTCCCCCACCCATGTCGCTATAGCCATTTCAGGAGAGAACATCGTCCCCTCCTCTTTCAGTTCCCGGACGCGGCACCTTCTTCCGGACAGACCCCCCCCCTACCGTGGGCGGGCGGCTTAAAGACGCTGTGCGGGCCCTGGGGCCCCGCGAGGCGTACGGCCGACAGGAGCACTAGGCCCGGCATCCATTTCGCTTTTACAATGAGCTCCATTCAGCTCCACCTGAGGCTCACCACAGCGACCGCGCACTCCACCAAACAAGGGCGACCCGGAGGATCTGGGAGGGCAAAGCGGCACCTGAAGCGGCATCGGGCCGGCCCGCATCCACGCCACCCGCACCGCAACGTGACAGACAGTCAGAGAGCTGCGCGGTTAACCGGCACCGCCTTACGTGTACACGGGCGCTGACAGTACCTCTTCAAGACCGTACATTTAGACAGAATAAGGAACGTTCGGTAACGGGATCGTAAAGCCAGTCACACATTTCCGCAGCCCAACACCATACCTTCGCTCTCGACTGCCGGCGATTCTGAGGAGGAAAAACCCGTACGGCCGCGCGTGTCTCTAACGCCGGAGAGGACAATCTGATTGGTTTGCGTGCAGCGCGAGGCTGACATCATGCGACTGCTCGGCATTCTGGGATAGGTAGTCTTTCGTGATTTCGATGCGGCAAAATCCGCTCAACGAAAACAGTGCGGCATATCAAATACTGCTGGCAAAAGCTTTAAATGCCTTAAGCACGCTGTTCCCTGACTTATGTCTTTGCTTCGGTATTAAGATCACTTCATACATTTTTTTATGAAATCGCATAAAGAATCAATACACTTAAGAACTTTTTATTTATCTATGCGTTATATTTATACCTAAAGTGTACTCAACACATGGTTTACACACAAAATTGCTATTATATACCAAGCCCGATGCCACCATCATTTTTCGTGGAAAGTCATGGAACCATGCAAGGTGGGTACTGTGCCTGTGATCGGAAGATCTCTAGTTCAAATACCTGCAAAGTGATTTTACTGTTCAGCCCTTGAGCAACGCCCTTAACCCCATTTGACAATTGGGACTGGTTGACCTAGCTTTCTAAACTACATGTCACTTTGAATGAAAGTATCTGTTAAAAATAAATGCTAATATACACGTAAAATATTCATGTGTCTGGAATGTCCAGGGAGCTGGAGTGGGCATCTGGCATATCGGGTATTTTCCCAGTCTGATGAGTAGGTGGTGCGCGGCCAACAAAGTTTATTTTAGCAAAATGTATAACTCAAAAAAATAACATGGGAGACCAATGATAATTTACTGTGGGGCCATGGAGGACCCCAAAGTCCGGTGCCGTTTTTAAGCCCAGTCCAACCCTGCTGGAGTCTATATTACAGTATATTAGCTCACAGCATTATTATACAGGCCCAATGCAAAATTCAGCTGGGCAGAGGGACTCCTGGTCTGCAAACTTTACCCTATCCCCCGCTTGATATCAGGTCATCATGCAAAATTCGCCTCCGCCGACGGGAACTCTTTCCGAGCAACCCCTCCCCTTGTCGCCCAACACCCCCGCGAAACCTCTCCTCCGCCCGATATGTATTGCCTTCCTCTGAACAGAAAACAGAAGGATGACCGTACTGTATTAGAAAAAAGAAAAACGTAGGACGGGCCAGAGTAAATGAAAAAGAGCAAATGAAACCAGAGCTTTCATAGGAAAAGCACGCAGCATCGCACCAAAGAAAAAGCACAGAAATACAAGGCGGATGTCGAGCCAATGAAAAGCGGGCTTGCTTGACCTGACTTCACTCCGCAGGACAGGCTTTGCGTAAATTGCGTAGCGCCCGCTTTTTTTCCGAAGCGGTACAGTCCGGATACAATGGCGCTTGTCTCGATTGGCCCGCCTTCTCTTCCCGTAAATTGCGCAGCTCCCTGCTAGTCCACAAGAGCTGTA
Organism: Brienomyrus brachyistius; assembly: GCF_023856365.1. Lineage (NCBI taxonomy): Eukaryota > Metazoa > Chordata > Actinopteri > Osteoglossiformes > Mormyridae > Brienomyrus > Brienomyrus brachyistius. The sequence continues at coordinate 8,729,377 of NC_064536.1, read as the reverse complement.
GTCCGGATACAGTGCGACCGCTCAGCTCGTCTCGTATCGCGTCGAGACTCCGGGCTTGACTTCGGATCGCCAGAAAGCGGTCTGGACGGGAGGCCATGGTTTTCCGGGCAGCGTCAAATAGGTGGTCTTTTTGATGTCTTGAAAATGGTCAGACGTCGCAGGCGATAAAAATGACAACATAAATTGTAGCAAAGTACGTTTTTATTTTTAAATGCTGTAGCTGTGTGTGTATGAGAAGGATTCAGTTCCAGATAAAATTACGATAAGGGATTGTTTACAGATTGCTGCTAATGAATTTATTCGTGATCGCTAAAAGTGATACGTCTGCTTGCTGGCGAGGAACAAACCCCAGATGATCGCCGTCTATGCGATTTAACCTAAAATCGTTTAAAATGAAGAGAGTCTGTTTTACATAAACTGGCAATTTGTCTTAAATATACGTGGGCTTAATTGTTTTCTACCCGCTTTTCGTATTGCTGTTAGACAAAGTAAAAAAATAAATAAAATGCAGTTTACAATATCCGCTGTTAGAATAAATTAACATAGCTGTTTGTGTCGGAACATTTCCACGAGCGCAATATTTAAGAAATGTGTGACCGGTTCTGGGTAATATTAAATCCCTTTTGGACACCAGATCAGTCTGACTGTCCCATGAACTTTTTGCTGTAGATGACACATATGTGTGTGTAAACATAACGTGTAGATCACGATATGCTGTAAGAAGCGTCGGTTTTCTGCAGGCTGTCACACCCGTAAAACATCTGTATGCATGAGACGTATGCACATTTTAAACTGGTAAAGAACGAGACTTGAGTGATTCCCAGCGCACGATGTCAGCTGAGAATTCTTTGCGGCGTTTCATATCCGATACCTGCACAGGAGGCACTGCACCGATAGACGCCAGGTATCCATGTCCCTGTTTATACAATGGACAGAGATTTGGAAGCTATTAAAACGACGCATTTTGCCCCGCATTGTTGTGGGTGAATTGCTTTCGATTGCGCGGTCAGCCGTCCGCCGTGAAAGGACCCGAAACCGTTTCCTGTACGTGGATAGGGTTTGCGCCATGCGGGTGTCCTCCTTCCTCGCAGCCTTCCGACCGGCGCTGCCCCTCATCCTGGGGCTTTCCCTCGGCTGCAGCCTCAGCCTGCTCATGGTTTCCTGGACCCAGGGGGATGCGGGCGATTCATGCGGGGATGAGCTGGGGAACCGTGTGCTGTTCCCAGGAGACCACAGGAGAGACACCGAGGGGGGTCTGGATGGGGATGCCGCAAACGAAGATTTCCAACCGCGGATTGTGCCCTATCACAAGGACCCAAACAAGCCACACAAGAAAGTCCTCAGGCAAGTTCATGGGAGCCAGTGTGTTGTGGTGGTTTATTTTTATTTCTTTATTTTTTTAAGTGCTTTTATTGGGTTGTTGCGGATATCAGAGAGAAAATAATACGCCCCTTCGCTAAAAGGCCTTCTTGTCCATCTGTGGATAGCGTACTGCTAATAATGTAATGTGCTGGGACTTGTGGTGTCCTACTGTAATCATGTACAGTAATGCGACATTGCCCTGTCATTTGCAGCACAATATATTAGGGCTCTGTGGTTCAGGAATTCTCTGAGGTTCGATCAAGCGGTGCTTTACGTTACAGTTTGATGCACATACTGCACCGCGTCTCCTCGGAGACCATGAGTACTGATTGTTCCACAGTACAGAACACAGGACTGTACAATCAAATAAACCCTTGAATAGGAGATGAGGATTTTCGATCTTTGAAGTTTCCAGTTTCCCCTGCGCTCTCTGTCTCTGACCTTCACATGTTTTTGCGATCCTCCTTCTCTCATCTTCTGTGCTTTGGGCTTCACTTGTCTGCTTGGCCACACTGAATCATCGCTCTCTTAATTTCGTTTGGCTTGAAGGTATCCGTGTCTTGCATCCTGCTAAATGACGTTGAGCTCGCAGAAATCCACGCCCCTCTATCCTTTCGGGCCAAGGGTAGCCTGCAGCTTTCTGCACTCTGTGACTTTCAGGGGCAGTTGCAGTGACTGCTCTGCTTACTTTTAATAAACACTGGAAACTGTTTACGGCCTACTGCGACTTCTTTTATTTACCCCTTGCCTTACGTAAGGGACCCTGGAAAGTTCTGGGCTTTCGGCACTGTGTGATGTAACTGAGCCTATTTATAGAACCATTTATCACTGGGTTTTTCATGCTACATGCCACGTAAACTGTCCGAGGGTTCATCTCCAGCCCCTTGTCTATCAGAGAGGCCCTGATGGAAATACGTGGACCACTGCGAGGATAACTCTATGATCTTAAAAACCACAGTATATCAGAACACAGCTTCGCTCATGAACAATAAGGCATTTGGGGGCGGCACAGAAATCATCTAACAATCAGCGAAAACAGCTCCATTCACCATGCAAGCGAACCATCAACATCTTTCACTGGAGATTTATATCAGGCAATTCGCATGGTGACCAGCATGTTGTTGAATGGCACTTTAGGGTTGCTGATGGTGATTTATGCACCAGTTCACTCACACATGCCTCACGTGCACTATTTGGTTCCAGGTCACTTCCGTAGAGGTTACCATTATTTTCCCATCGTTCTTTACAGTGGATTCGTTTCTCCAGTCGTAATAGCAGCGTCTTCTTTGCAGGACACGGTACATCCATACGGAGCTGGGTATCCGAGAGCGCCTCCTTGTGGGCGTTTTGACCTCCCGTTCCACCCTCAACACGCTGGCGGTGGCCGTGAACCGCACCGTGGCGCATCACTTCCGTCGCATCTTCTTCTTCACCGGCTTGCGCAGCGCCAAACTGCCGCACGGCATGGCAGTGGTCGCCCACGGCGACGACCGGCCTGTCTGGCTCATGTATGAGACGGTACAACACCTGCACCAGCACTATGGCGCCGACTACGACTGGTTTTACCTGGCGCAGGATGACACGTACACGCACGCTGAGCGGCTGGCGGAACTGGCGGGCCACCTGAGTGCCGGGCAGGACCTCTACATGGGCCGGCCCGAGGAGTTTATCGGCGGCGAGGAGCGTGCCCGTTACTGCCACGGTGGATACGGCTACCTGCTGTCCCGCAGCCTGTTGGCACGCCTGCAGCCCCACCTGGACACCTGCCGCAATGACATCCTGAGCGTCAGGCCCGACGAGTGGCTCGGCCGCTGCATCATCGACTACCTGGGTCTGAGCTGCAAAGAGACCCACCAGGTAACCAATGTTACTTTTGAAGGTTAAGATCAGATTCACGGCCTGCTCTTAAAATGTTTTTGAATCGTTCTGATCCTCTCCTGACCTTACAACCACCATCTGTTTTATTGGTTATGCCATGAGAATATCTCAGGAGGGTTTTGAGTTCTTGGACATTTCTGTGCTTTTTTTTCTGTCTACTAGCCCCTACTTATTCATTGTCTTACATTTGTACTTTTTAAATAAGTAGAGGAATAAAACCAGCCCATTGTTAATTATGATCTCACTCTTTGGACAGTTTGGGTCAATCTATGGATTAGAAGGATAACAATGTATCAGTGTGTTTTTTGAGTTGTGAGGACCTCAGAAGTGTAAAGACGCATCTTTACAGCAGTTAAACAGACCTCTATACTATACTATACTATACTATACTATACTAAATATCAGGACTGGGGGACCTGTTCCATAGATGGCCTTTATGGGTGCAGGTTTGTGGGATAACCTCTCAATTGGCCAATAATAAAACAATAGTTCTCACCTCCAGTCCTGTGGACCCACTGTATTGGCTGATTGAGAAGCCATCCCAAAAACCTGGCTCTCCATGGAACAGCTTCCCCATCCCTGCTAAATATTATACCATACCATGCTATATACTGTATAGTATATATTATATATTATGCTATGTTTGTGCTATGCTATACTATGCTTACTGTATATAACTTACTACTGGATATTTGTAAAATCTGTATTGCATAATTTGTATTGTATAATTTTGGGTTATATTTGGGTGAGAGTTTTTTCCCCCTGGAATGTTTTGATAGCTACAGGCTGAGAAGGAATGCGATGACTGCACATCCAAACTGTGTGAAGTTAGTTCAGGTCACGTACGTGTGGTAAACACACTTGCCATTGGCTGTGGTTCAATCATTTTATGCGTTCCAGATGTCTGGCCAAATGCTGTGAGCTCCAGCTTTTAAATCCTATGACTGGCGTACTTGTGAACAATTCCACATGCATATCGCACCATCATGTCCCTGCTGTTGTTTAGTGGATGTGATTTTTAATAACACTGTGTCCTAGTAGAAAGTTTCCTTAGAATAAAATGAATATCAGAAGCAGACCTGGGAACTTTAGTCCTGATACATTTTGTTGTCCCTAATGTGTGACCTCTAAAGTGTCTGCACATAAATGTAATATTACAAGTGTTAAGTTCCCTCATATTGTTATCACAGGAAATGAAGTATCACTATTTTGAGCTGGGTAAGAACGCAGACCCAGAACGTGAGGACAGCCCGCATTTCAAGAACGCCTTCACAGTTCACCCTGTGTCAGAACCGGACCTCATGTATCGCCTACACAAACGCTTCAGCCAGATAGAGCTGGACCGGACCTACCTGCAGATCCAGCAGTTGCAGGTTAGTGCATCGTCTCTTGGCCATGCAGCTTGTATCGCCAGAGCAGCGACAATAACTCAACAGATCTCAGGTCTCAGGACCTCCATGCATTATCGATTTAAAGAAAGATTCTATGATGTGGCTGAGAAGTTCTCCACATTGTAATCCATAGTCAATCCATTGCTTGGAGCTTGATCACTGTGGAAAGTCAGTACGTTGCTTTGGTAACCATGATTCTGCACCTTCTGGGTAGGTTCAGATCAACAATCTGAGTGAGCTGACCCCAGAGGGCAGGGCAGGAGCCACCTGGCCTGTTGGTATCAACCCCCCATTCAAGCCCAGGACACGTTTTGAGGTCATCAACTGGGAATACTTTACCGAGGAACACATCTACTCATGTTTTGACGGCGCTCCCAAATGCGAGCTACGCGGGGTGGACAAGGCGGACGTGATTGCTGTGCTCGAGACGGCGGTGGAGCACCTGAATGAACGCTACCAACCACAGCTCCGCTTTCGCAAGCGCCGGCTCCTCAATGGTTACCGCCGCTTCGACCCCACACGCGGCATGGAGTACACCCTGGATCTGGCTCTGGAGGCGCTCACCCAGAAGGGCCACAGCCAGGTCATTGCTAAGCGTGTGGGGCTCCTCCGTCCCCTCAGTGCTGTCGAGATCATCCCCATGCCCTATGTGACCGAGGCCACACGCGTGCAGGTCATCCTGCCCGTGACGGCTCGTGTACAGGAGCACGTTGGAAACTTCTTGGACATGTATGCGATGAACACTCTGGACACCCATGACAACGTGCTGCTCACGTTTCTCTTCGTCTACGACCATTTTGACGCCCAACGAGTTAGCCAAACCGACGTATTTGCCGGGGTCAAGTCCTTGATTGGCGAGGTAGAGAAGCGCTACGGCGATGTGAAGATCCCATGGATCAGTGTGAAGACTGAGGTACCCTCGGAGGTCAAGCTCATGGACATCATCTCTAAGAAGCATCCAGTGGACACTCTCTTCTTTCTCGCCAGTGTGTGGACGGAGGTTAACGGTGACTTCCTCAACCGGTGCCGCATGAACGCCATCAGCAGCTGGCAGGTCTTCTTCCCCATCCACTTCCAGGAGTACAGTCCAGCCATCATATACCGCGACCAGCAGCCATCGGCAGCTGCCTCGTCCTTCGCCTCCGAGGGCCTTCGGGATGGTCACTTCGACCGGCATGTCTTCGAGGAAGCCTGCTTCTATAACGCAGACTACATGGCCGCCCGCTCCAAGATGGCGGCAGACATCTTGGATAATGACGAACTGCTGGAGAACATGGACGTCTACGAGGTCTTTGTACGCTACTCTGGACTCCATGTATTTCGGGCCGTGGAGCCGGCGCTGGTGCAGAAGTACGTGAGGCGGGCCTGTAACCCACGCCTCAGTGAGGACATCTACCACCGCTGTGTCCTCAGCAATCTGGAGGGGCTGGCTTCCCGATCCCACCTGGCTATGAGTCTCTTCGAACAGGAACAGGCAAACAGCACTTAGAAAAGACTCTGCCAAGTAGAGAAGAGAGCCGAGCAACATGAAGCTTATCACACACAGCGTTAAACGTTAAAAATTTCATGGACCGCCAATGTATGAAAAGTGCCAAACACAGCAAAGCTTTCATTCTCATTACCGTCATTAATGTTACCTGACTTGGGCTATCTTTGAGGAATCTATAAAGCAAGTTCAGGAAATATTACCACATCAATAACTTGTTTTATGTTTTTATTTTCACAAAATGTTTTGCATATTTTATGCATCCTGCTATGTGTGTGTGTGTGTGTGTGTGTGTGTGTATATATATGTATGTGTATATATATGTATGTATAACACATGGAGATGAGCTATTTTGTTACAGTAATGGAAGTGAGGTCATACAAGGCACAAGTTACACATTATTAGTATTCGACTATATAGAGGACCAGCCTGTTTTCTGTGTGTTTACACATTATTTTAGGGTTATCAGGAATACCACAGGGGAGGTGCCTTAATGAACCAGAAATTCATCTAAAAGGGCTATCAATTTGGCCTGTAGGAGACCCCCTGTACCTACTTACATTTAAACATTTTACATTCTTTAGCCCAAAAAAAAGCAGAATTGTACATCTTTTAAAAAAAACATACATTTCTTTATTTCAAATACATTACTCACCTCACACTTAAAAGAATCTCTGAGCCCAAGGATATGATGCAGTACATTGTGGTTCTGATCCGTGAACCTGGCCCAAAGCCATTCTCTTCCAGTTTCAGTAGATCAGACATGTGGACAGCAGCTACATTTGCCTGCAGGAGACGGGTGACCGCGACTGCTGTATAAGACAGATGTGTGTGTTGTGCCGAGGTCTCCCATGATTTTCTGAAAGTCCATGCGCATGTGAATAGCTACTAATTTATTTCGGGTCTTTTGTTTATATAGTCGATGCATCTCAAATGGAAGAGTAAAGACCCACGGAAGCACAGAGGAGCAGTGTCCTCCTGGTACGTCTTCCCTGTCCGATCGGGGTCACTGTGACCCAGAGTTAGAACTTCTCTCGCTGAGCTCAGGGCAAACGGTGGGCAGGCCGCCAGTTCCAAAGGCAGCTCAGTCACAGCTCCTCCTGTCCCATGTGCCTGGGCTGTGGGCTGTGGGATGAAACCTACAGTAGCTTGGCGGAGGATGTAAGGTCCCAGCATCAGCCACCGTGGCGTCCCTAGAACTTAAACCCCTCAAGGGGGCCTCAATCCGATCTCCTCACACACCCCTTCTGCTGGAAGAAACCGGCCATGTGTGTGTGTGTGTGTTTACGCATTTCACATATTTGTTTAAAGGAGATTTAATTCACAGCACAGAACGGAACATCAGGCTCAAGAACAACAGCACAAACATGGAGGAAACGTTGCATATGTCCAGTTTGCCACAAATAGGACGAATGGTTCTTGGGCAGTGGTGGTCAGGCATCTGGGTCCAGGATACAGATGGATACTCTCCCCATTTTGTTACACTCCCCCAAGTCCCCTGGATTGTGACGGATGACTCCTCACAAAAAAAAAAAACAAGTATCCCACTGTGTATTTGCAGTTGGCCGCACAAACCTGCTAGACCTAGTTAAGCCAAATGAATTTTATGTAGTTCAAGGACTTGTGCTCTATGTCCTAATGCAGCTGGTGACAACACATGGGAGTCTCATCGTTACCATATTTCTCGGGCGTCCTTCAAACAGGGACCACAGTGGACACGGGGGATTGGCAACATCAGGCAAACATCAGGTCAGCATGTCACAAACAAGGCCAGTGTGTTTTTTTTTTTTGGTTGTATGTTAGGCTCTATCTTAAAGGAGCTAAGCTAGTTTAGCCTGTGAGGCAACCAAATGGCTGGTTTTGCTGGCTTCTACCATTTCTGTAACATTTCTGATTGAGCTTGAACCTGCTACCTTTGGCAAACAGCTGCCTCAAAATGTCCCGGCTTTATTACTGAAGACCTTTCAGACGCAGTGTCTTTCTAAGCTGTGGAGACATGAATATCATACATGCTTTTAGCTGAACACTACAAGAAACCTGCAAGAAGAGAAGTACATTTCTGTACTGTGCAACTCAAGCTTCAGTAGGACACAGTTACCTGGCCTTCAGACCACAAGTGGTATAATCAACCTTGAGTGGTAAGCCTGATACAGAACAGTTAAATCTATGGTCTAGTCTCAGGAGATGTTAAGATCCTCCAGACATCTTCAACATGCAAGAGTCACTGAGTCACCGATGATATGAAAGGCTTCATCATCTGGGAAGGAACACGTTCTTCTTAGCCAGGTGTAGAGGTCTGCTGGTCCTTAAAAAGACAACTGGATTCCAAGCTGGAAATCCACAGCTGCCATGTGTCTCAGACTTAGTCAGGCTTGCTGATCTTCACATCTCATAGTCATGCTACAAATGTTCTTGCCCTTTTAAAAATATAAAATGGCATCCATGCAACATGCACAGATTCTTGTAAAAACAAACATTATTAAAGGTGGTGTTTTTTTCCATTTCTGAAGACTAACCCCCCCCCCCCAATATACAACATGTAAACAATACATTTCTACAAGGTTATGATTGACAGCAACATCAGATCACACACTGGCTACAGTGAAGGCACCATCCATTAGTTCACTAAATTAAAGTAAAATGGGCTTAAGTTCCAGCAGCTCACCAAAAGCCACTGGGAGAAACTTCTTTTTTTCCTTCATCCTATTTACATACTTTCTCCTTTTTGGAACAAACCTGAGTAATTTGAATGAAACTGTGATAATCTGTTCATCCCTGCGAGTGAGGCTCAGAGCCACACAGATGAACTGGAATGTTTTAATATTCATGTGACACCACACGCAGACTGCACAAGGATAGCTGAATGTTACAGTCAGGATCAGACAGGTCTACAAAAGTGATGTGCCCCATCTCAAGATGGATCACAAGCGATGAACTGGCTACAGTGCATGAGGAACATCTACTTGAAGATCTGTATTCAGATTGACAAAAACCCTTTTTGGGCATCCAACAACTTCACACCTTACTCAGATCTATAACCCATCCATCCATCCGTCCGTTCATCCGACAGAAGGTTGCAGAGAGATCCATTGGTTATACGTTTATAAAGCACTGGAAAAAACAATGATATTAAAAAATTGCTGAATGCAGGACCCTGGTAATGGAGCACTAACTTGCAGATGCACTTTCCAATCTTTCTTGCTGGGTCTGCATTTTTACAGTCTGGTATTCTCTCTGACTGATACTAGTACAGCCATGCTCAACACAAAGCCTAATTTGTCCAAGGATCTGCCAGACATTTTGGACCAGAGGGAATAAACTTTAGATGGCATGTTGAACTGCAATGCTGGCAGAAAGTCAATCAATATCATGACATATTTGGACTGCAAAGTCTAGTGCCGAACCAGAACCTCATGCAAACACATGTAGCAACTCCCTGTTTCACAAAAGTAGCCATGGAAATACTTCAAATATCTGTGGTTAGACCACATTCGCTGGTGAGTCTTATTTAGCTGGTGTTTGCTCTCAACCCTACTTGTAGGGTAAAACAAAAAGGTTGCAGTTTGCATTACCAACTCATCCAACCAATTAGCAGACTGGATGGACCACTCAGTACAGAATCGCAGGTTCATATGCAAAACATATTATTTGCTACCCTTCTAGGTGTTTGAATAACACATTACGTCATACATTCATATGTAATAAACATACTAGCGACGGTAATAAAAAAAAATAACAATATGACAACTGAGTGGTAAAAAACATTTTGAACATTTTTTCATCCTTTTGTAGAACAGGTGATATAAACAACAATAGTCTGTTAAATAGTTTAGAAATACATAAATACACAAATAAATGTCACACACACAGTGTCCATATCTACTTTGGGTACCTAGATGTCATCTTCTCTGACAGTAATGAAATAAATTACCATACAAATACACAATGACACCAAACAAATGTCTAAACAAACACTAAACAAATGACCTACCAGACATAAATGACACACTAAAGGAATGACCAAAAAAACATAAAATGACAAATGACTGGGCATCTAACAATTCAATCAGACTAATAACCTGATGAACATACATGTAATCAAACTATCAACAAACAATCATGAACACGTGGTGCAACCAAATCGATGAGCTGCCGAAATGTCTTTGGCAAAACGTAGCTTGAAACAGGATCATTTCCGGGTCGTGAGCCATTTCCAGGGTTTCATCTGCTAAGAAATGGAGGCAAGCTGCATAAGGAGCTGAGTGTGTCTGCAGGCGGTTGTGTGGAAACTTTCTTCAATAAAATGGCAGTTCTTCACTGAAGAAGCACCTACTCTTAAAAGAGCTCACAGTCTCACAGTCAACACTGAAGGTGATGAATGAAGTACATACAGCTAGCAAAAAGCTCGACAAAACCTTCTTGACATCCTGCATGTGATTGTATACGATATTTAATGCTGTTCCTGGGGAAGAGGTCTTCTCATCATCCTGAATTTGAGCCCTGGACAGACAGCATGGTGGCTCCACTGAGCACCAGCTTTCTATAGCTATTACAAGATTGTCAATAAATACAGTTCAGTGAGTGGTGTTTTATTTTTGGATGATGGCTAAAACAATAATTGCATTGAGAGTCCAGGTTCGATTGGCTCAGTACTGACAGTGTGGCAAAATACTGAGAAGGTGGCAGCCCTCTGGCTGGAGGTCACTAAAGTCACTCGCCTCCACAATCCAAGCTAGGAACCACGTAGCATTCATTGGGGGGTGGGGGGGGGTGCATGAATCTCAGCACTCTCAAATGGATCAGATCCAGAGAGAGTTTATGTCCAGGCTGTAGAGACAGCTGGTGGTTATTAAAAAAAAGACATCAGATGTGCATTAGCCGGACATCAAGAGATTGTAAAAAAGGTTACAAAATGCTGGCTAGATGTGTAGAAGGAGGAAGAGGATGGTGCTGGCCTGTGGTGGGGATCTGGTGTATAAGAAAAACAGCAGGAATATCTAACAACGGTTATGTCATCTTCTGACTTCATCTAGGACAAAAAAAGGGCCAAAACAGGCCAAACGTGCGGCTGTATTGTGCCTAGCAGGGGTCAAGGCAAAGGAAGAAAATGGAGACCATGAGATGAACAGAGGTGGAGGCTGCACTGGTGTCTAGCGGAAACAGTGTGTGGGACGGGGACATGAGTAACAGGTTTAGGTGTTGCGGCCAGCCAAGGTCTGCTCCAGCTCCTGCCTTCGCTGTTGGATCTGTGGAGGGAAGTGAGAGAACACTGAACATTCAGGATGAACCCTGATGACCAACTGTACTGCATACTGGGCAGCTAATCTCATCTCACTGACTGATAATTAGGTTCCGTGTGATTCTTACCTTGCAGTAGAAGTAACGGCTAACGGCCTCTTGTGACCAGGGCTGGTAGTAGAATTCAGCTCTCCTCTCTTCCTCTGGGCTCCCCATTATGTCAGTCATTGCCTACAGCCAATCATAAGTAGAGCCAGTAAAGAACTGTCCTGAACATGTGACAGCACATCTGCAATGATTCCTGAATCACTGTACAGAAGAACCAACGTAGCAACAAAGTATCTGGTTGGAAACTATGGCCCTGTGGTTCACATATGGTCAAACACTGAACACACCTTCAAGTCCCGGCTCTGGGATTTCAGCCAGTCTTGAATATAACTTCTTGGGTCCTTAGAGAAGCTAAGCATGAAGTCCCTCTGGATCTTCAGCTGGTTTATGGATTCAATAGTATCATGGATCTAGGCAAAGAGGAATACAGAGCCAGGTAAACAGACAAGGCAGATCATGTTCTAAGATGTCTACTGAACTGTCTATAAACATCACCAAGATTAAGATCACAATACATTAAACAAAGCCATTTATGGACTAGTCGAAGCAGGCTGGATCAGCCCGACTTCACTGATGCATTACCCTGGTCCGTTTGAGGTCAAGGACAAACCAGACGCATTCTAAAGACATGGAGGAAAAAATCTGTATAACCTTGTTGTCCAAGGACGCAATCTCCTGCTGGTTGGCCGTAGAGAGCAGGAAACTGCTCATCTGGCTCTTCAAGGGATCTTCCACCTCAACATCAATGTCATAGCAGGCAGTCTTCTTTTGGTCATTGGGGTCCGCACTGTCAGATACAGGGTAAGAACTCTGTGTGCCACCTTAACATAACACTACAACACCGATATATGTCCAGCCTTAAAGGCAATGACTCTTGGTGTGGTTTATTCCGACTATGATGTCATTCATGCATAAAAGTCTATTATACCAAGGTTACCCAAACTCTCTGGAACAAAGGCTCCTGCCTCTCTTCCTCAGGGGAGACTCCATTGCTTTCAAATTGCATAGTGCTAAATACATAAAGCATTTGCCCCTCAATCCATGATTAAACAATAGTAATTAAGAGTTTTTCTTTTTTTCCTAAAATTGCTGGGTAATTAGGCCATGCTAATGAAGAGCATTACAGCAGTGCCAACTGGGACATGATCATCGCTCACTTCAGAAAAAGTTGAATTGTCTGCTCCGACATACAATCCAGTCAGGTAAGTGTGCTCTGCATGCCATATTCAGCTGTGTACCTCAGTCACATGCAGGACCTGCTTACCTGATGACGTGGTTTATGACAATGGGGTCAGGGGGCAGAAGCAGGTTTGTAAGACGTTGGGGTATCTCCGAGAACTTGAGACGCAGGCAGTCGAAGATCTGCAGCAGGTGTCATGGTGAATTGGGGTAACTGAATCAAACTGAAACTGAACTGATAATGTGACGGCCCACCGCCTATAGCTCTTGTGGTGTTGTATCCACTTTGATGGTGAGAGTGATGAAGAAGTACCCTACCTGCTGGAAGTATTTGTCACAGTTGATGTACTCCTTGTCGTGCATGTCCTGGAGCCTGTTGGTCTTGACATACTGCCAGAGGGCCTGGATGATAACTGAGCGGGTTTGGGTGTGGATTCCCAGCAGGCGAGCCAGACGCGGGTCCAGCTTGAACTGCGGGGGCTGAGAGGGACACAGCAAAGTTTAGGGCTTCCGTGATACTCGTACCCTCTACTAGCAATATCTAAATTAAATACCACCAAACAAATCATGAAAAGTCCTAAATAAAATTAAACCAACTGGGGATAGATTGTGTGTTAGTGAAGGAGGGGAATGACTAGTCAGATTAGCCAAATAAATCTCCAGCATGATTGGTAGCCCATAAGGGTAATGCCACAGACATTGATCCTATAAGGTAACTGGCCCGACCCCAAGACCATCTATCAATCTGTCTGTCTTCTAACCTTTTATTGAGTACAAAGTTCTTCAGGAGCCTTCAATGGCCACTGACTGAAATCACAATCTCATAGTCAAGTTTATTTATATAGCACATTTAAAAATAACAATTGTTAATCAAAAGTGTTGTACAAAAAAAGAGAGAATTAAAACTAATAGACATACTGAGCCATAAAATTAACTGCTATTTAACAAAATAAAAATTTTAGGGCATGATTTAAAAGTAATAATGCATAACGGCTAATTTTAATTTAATGAAAAATTTAGATAGTAATGAAGACAGATTAACAATGATAGAAGTGAAAACTACTAACACTATTAAAACATTGACAACTAAAACGTCAAACAGACCCAAATGCTAAGGAGCAAAAGGAGTTTTAAGCCGTAACTTTTAAGTGGTAATGCAGGGAGGCTGGCAAAACTGGAGTGGCAAGCTATTCCACAATTTTGGGCTGGCAACAAAAAAACCACATGATCAAATTTGCATTTTAGATTGATCCTTAGGATTGACAAAGGCATTTGGTTAAAGGATCTAAGCAACTGAGGAGTGCAATGAAAATGAATGAGATTAGAAAAGAATGAATGTGCCAGACCATGTAGGGCTTTGAAAACAATAAGCTTGCAGCATATTGCACAAGCTGGAGGCGGGACAGGGAAGACTGAGAAATGCCTATATAGAGAGAATTGAAATAGTCCAAGTGTGAGGAAACTTAGACATGACTGACTCTCCCCAAATCCTCCAATGAAAGAAGAGGCTTGAGTTTAGCAATAGTTCCGAGCTGAAAACACTAATTTGCTTGTCACATTTAAGGGAAGAATCAAAAATAACCTTCACATCAGGTTGTATACGAGAGGAGAGGGGGCCTAACTGTTCAGCGATAACATCACCAGCAGCGGAGGGGTGAAAAACAGCTATTTTCATTTTGTCATCATTTAACATCCTCATACACTTTTTGACATCCTCAAGGCAATTAAATAGAGCCATGAAGGAGGGGCAATTGTCAAATGTCAGTGGGAGGTAAATTTGCATATCATCTACGCAGAAGTGATATGAATTAGTATGTTTTTGAAAGACAGAGCCTAAGGGGAGCATATACAAAGACAGGAGAGGGCCAAGAATAGATCCTTGAGGAACACCACAGTTAACTGGTGCTAGCAAAGAAGACATATTGCCAATCTTAACTGTAAATTTCCAATTTTTAAGACGGGAAGTGAGCTAGCCTAGGGCAGTTGGTCTAGGAGAATATCATGGTCGACTATGTCAAAAGCCAAAGGTACGATAAAATCAATAAAATCAAGACAGCAGAGAAACCAGAGGCAACAGACAGTAAGAGGTCATTTGATACTTTAAATAGTACAGACTACTGAAATTAGTAAATTAGTTGCTACGGTGTGTGAAGGCCTAAACCCTGACTGCTACCTCTCCATGATGCTATGCTGGCTGAGACAGGAAGACAACTGGAAAAACACAACCTTTTCCATAATTTTGGATAGGAATGACAGCTTGGAGATGGGTTGTGTTGTAGGGTCCAGGTTATGTTTTTTAGTAATGGGTAAACCACTGTATGTTTGAAATAAGTAGGAACCATGTGCAAGGCAGCAACTAATTATGGCCAAGATCACGTGGCAAACGATGGGTAAGGCCTCTTTGTTTTGGTTTGTATATAAACTGCGTGGTGTTATGCAGATATCCAAGGCTGCAGGACATTCTCCGGTGAGAATAAGTGAAGGTGACCCCTTTTACCTGTACTGAAAGTCATTAAAATTAAAAATGGAAATCCCAAGGCCCTCTTGCGCCCTCACCTGGTAGTCAAGCATCAACAGCAGAGTACAACGCACGCTCACATCGCCTGGCCGTTTGACTTGGAAGCCGTCCGTCTCCTGTGTGGTTGGGGTGCGGTGCCACTGCGTAAATAGGACATACCGCAGACCTACACGTCAGGATCCGAATCACTGGTCACAACACCAGAGGGCTGTTTCGGATCTCAAGGGAGCAAGCTCAAATCAACGATGAAAAAGGCGTTTTTAGCGTTAAGCCTTCGCGTCGGTAGCATTAAAGGAGTAAATCTGTCACAGCAGCTATTCATCTCCTGTACCAAGGGAGAAGGTTAAAAGCTTCATTAGGGAGGATCACTTGCAAAGACACTGGACACCAGCAGTTCCTTTAACAGCACTTGCTATGGTTACTGCAAAAACTTCTCCTCTTGGCAACCTGCTCAGTTTAATCGGACGCACAGACATCAAAAGATGGTGATAAACTTTGCACTTTCCTTTATTTATGCCTAATGTCCCAAAGTCCCCTATTATCGGGTCATTGTGACATCACCCTGGCAGCTGATAGGTGGAAATGCGAGTAACGGAGAGTGATCAAATGCGGTGGTGAACAGATGAGGGGGAACTCATGACTGCACCCATGAGGACCTGGCACAGTGTCTAGGACCTAAACCAGCTTGTGTCTGCATCCTTTTAACAAGGTGGCAAAGCGGTCAGATCACCTGCTGTCAGAGCATCTGACAGCACACAGTCAGAGCGCCTGAGGTAAAACTGAGGCTGCATTGGATTAACGACGACTGGAACAAACCAAGGATCACACCGGCACAGCTCCTTAGTAGCAGCGGAAGAAGAATTACACCTTTGAATTGCAAGAATTGCAAGTATGGAAGAACAACATAATGGCCTACAAATAAAGTACCAAAGAAAGTACCAAAGAAAGTACCAAATAAAAGTACCAAAGAAAGTACCAAAGAAAGTGTATAATCTGTCTCACAAGTTCTCTTCAGATTACAACTAAGATTACACTAAAGATCATTCCAGATAGACTGCATTAAGTCCTATTTAAAAAATGACTGCTAGATGTCCTAAAAAATGAAAATGCTAGTCCTCACCCCCTAATTTTGTTATCTTATATAAGCAAACATTTCAGGAATATTTTGACGATTTTTCAGGCATATTTAGAGGTTGCTGAAGCATCTCGAATAGCTAAAGCCTAGTTTAGTCACCCAACATCAGTAAAACTTGTTAATCTCTCATGTCATTCGTTTGATTGTTATTTTTCCGTGGTCATTTTATTTTCTCTTCTGCTATAACTGTATTTCTTAACGTCTGGTTTATTTAAATTAAAAACAGGCCGTAAAAAAAAAACATTATAAAAAAAAATTCAGGTAGAAATCATGCAGTAAATAATGACTTTTGTTGTTTTTTGTCACAAATTTAAGTTCAGTATATTTTCAGATTTTTACATGATATTTCATTTGATCAAATTTCACAATTCTTGATTTTTTTTGGTTAAATTGACCAGATGTTAAGAAATATGATAGAGAGCATGCTTGATGCCAAACGACAAGAAAAATATGAATTTCTTGTGAAAATATGAATATGAATATGAGCCTTAACCAGCCTGACTATTTGTAGTGTCAATTTATTGATGGCTGCTTACGAATAACACAAATAAATATTCTTTGTTGCTGTAGCCATTTTATTTTCAGGAAAGTCTGCCTGAAATGCAGTATATTTTGATAATTTACAGGTACAGACTTTGATCTTGGTGAGCAGCCTCTAAACATCAATAAAACTATGAAAAGGTTAGCCAGGAACACATTCTTACAATGCAATGCATGGCAAGGGTGAGTGCATGAAAAACTGCCAATTTAAAATTTGACTCATAGCTAAGGACCACCCTAATGTGCACCGAGGAACAAGAGACGTCACTGACGGACACTGGATTATAAAATAAAACACGGAAATAAGTCAATGCTGATGACAACACAGCCTTTGGCAACCAAGACGACCCTGTCATACTACGGAATTTCCTCAGGAAAACAAGTTTGCCAGAGCATGTCACTGACCTTATGAAGCGTCTCTAAAGCTTGCAAATATTGAGTAACTGACCGGTTCCACAATTCTAAAGCAGTTAGACAAGACTGCATAGTATTATCATTGCATTGCCATAGTACTACCACAACTATTGAACTTGCATACACAGCATATAATAAGAAAAGCTAAGCTGGAAGATGACTGTGGACTCAAGTTTGGTGGAAGAAATATCAACAACATTCTGATGACATCATGCTTACAGTAGAAAATGAAGATCTAAGAACACACAGAAGAAAGGACTGAACAATGGTTGTGGCTTCAGGAATGGCAGCTAATTAACTGAGGAAGATGAAGCTGGATTCATCTCTGGACATACCTCTAAGAACTAAGATCGGGCTTGTTCAGAATATGCTTCGAAGGCAATAGCGGTTATGAAGATCCCTTTTTAGACAAATGTGACCAAGTACTCACCTCCACCAGGTGGTTGTCAGGACCATAAAGGTCTTTGTCAAGTTCAATTACCAGGCTTTTGAAGAAGGAGGAGAACTTCCGCTTCTGCTTGGTGGGCTGATAGAGAGAACAGAGGTTCGGCACAAATGGCAGAACACACAGCATCACAGTCATCCTTATGGGCAGTGCTGTCTTAATGGTTAGGGATGTGCACTTGTAGTTGACCAGTAAGGCACCACTGAGATATCCTGAGCAAGGTACCGCCCCCAAGCACTGCTCCCCGAGGTGCTGAATTAGCTACTGAATTGTCACATATGGATTAAATGCCAAGAACACATTTCGTTGTTTCACACTCTGTGCTGTGGTGTGTCAAGAATAACCACTGATCACCAAATTCTAATTAATTCTTATTCTGGTGTAAACAATCAATTCGAATGAATCTCTTTGACTGTAGACCTGAGCTGTACCCATGAAGACCCTAAGGGTCATGCAGAACTGCTTAAGGTGGTTGCTGCTCCTTACCAATGAAGGTCTTTGTCTCAGACCTGTTTCACATGTGGTCCTATATGAAAGCATGAATTACCCTCTGGGGTTGAGTGCGTCGTCGGCAATGCAGTGTACTTTTCACGTCTATTTCAGTTTATATCTCGCTGAAATCGTAATGTAGAATCATGAAAAAACGGGGACTAAATCCGTAATCTGTCTTCTTTTCAAAACGCCCATTGTCGGAAGTATCAAAGTTTTTAAAATTAGGTCAAATCAGCAAAAAACGAAATCATGGCACCTTTCTTTGTTTTACCTGCATCGGGGGCGTGTAGTGCGGGCCTCACCTGAAGATCGCTATCTGCATTCTAAATCTAATTACCGCGTATTCAAACCGCATTCACATGGTAATTTGTTGAACAATGCAGCAGTGAAACGCGATCCAGATACATCCCTATCAGCACCATAAAAGGGGGGGCGGGGGGTGTGGCCAGGTGTGAATGGCTCATGCATACACATAAGAGCTTGAGTATAGCTTTTTCTTATTTATTTATCCAACTAAATGTTGCAACTACACCATTTAGTGATCTTTATGTACCCAAGACTTTGGTGATCAGATATATGGGATCAAAACAAACTGCCACCATTGTTTACTATGTACTTTTATAATGTTTCTGCAAGTGTTCCAAACTGCATTTTGCAATGTCTATACTTTGATGTCAAATTACAAAGTTAACAAAAATCTGACATACTTACAATATACATTAAAATAAAGATGAGTATAATGGCTAAACAAATATATAAGAAATAATTTTCTTGCCATGAATTAAGTTTATGATATTGAATGAAATGTGTGACCATGCCCCAGTCAGTGAAAGTGTGTTCCCTACCCCTAGACCCCAGAGGGTTGAAAAGACTGGGACTCCTAATGTGGGGGTTAGGATTAGGTGTTAGGCTTATGGAAAGACCGACTGCATTTGAAACACAGCTATTGTCATGGATGTCTAAATGCCTGGATGAGTCAGTGTTCCCTTGCTTGCGAATCCCAGTGTATATTCATTTCACCGGCCTGATTAATGGGACGCAGTGGACTCACATCATCCAGAAGTTTGCCCTCGACCCGCAGCTCCCACGAGGCAATGCCACCATCCGAGTCCTCGGCATCCGGCTTGGCCGGGTTGTAGGTGTTGGAGATGTACAGCCTCAGCTTGCGCTTTTGCTGTGAAAGCAAGGCTAGCATCATCATGAGCCTGTGAAGGCCCGGTACTGTACTGTGAAGGCCCTGTACTGTACTGTGAAGGTCCTGTACTGTACTGTGAAGGTCCTGTACTGTACTGTGAAGGTCCTGTACTGTACTGTGAAGGTCATGTACTGTACTGTGAAGGCCCTGTACTGTACTGTGAAGGTCCTGTATTGCTGGGTCAGATCATCACGATCAGGCCCTTGTCTGTGACCCAGTGTGTGGGACGCATATATTCACTCATGTCACGCAGAAAATAAACTGTGATGTCAGCACAGCCCTGTAGAATGGACGCTAACTTGATGGTTTATCAAAGCTAGGTATGACACCAGAGGTTACCATGACCGACCACGGTCAGCGTTACCTTCATCGGTCTCTTTAAAGCTTCCTGAATGTCCACTCGCTTTCTCATAATGGTTTGGTCCAATTTGCGTTCAAAAGCCAGAAGATCCATGTAGGCCTGGGATTCTGGGACCAGCTCACGAATCTGAAGGTCAAGAAATAAAGTAGTGAAGAAGTAGATAATACATACCACTCTTCAGAAAATCACTGTCTTCTCTACCTGAAATTTTGTCTGAGCAACTCACCTAAAAGCAAAAGGAGATCAATCTGAGAGAACGTGGGATTCAGACACTGGATGATAACATCCAGCCGGAGATTTCACATATTATGGTAATCCTACAGTTACCAGGAAGTTTCCAGCATTCCAAAAATCCCTCTATCTCGTGAGAATGGAATTTCAGCACATTACATCACCCTGAATCATAGCACTGTGGGGCTCAATGCAACAACAAGGTCTTCCGCTGCCCAGACCATGAGGGTGTACACATGCAGTAATTTCTCCAAATTACCACTGAGTTTCTCTCTGACTGAAATCGCTATGAGGAACAGCAAACCTAGTTTCAATCAGAAGAGCTTCCTCACACCACCATTACAGCGACATGCTACTGGAGATACAACTAACGACATACCCAAGGGACGGCGTGCAGGGTATGTATCAGTACTGATGTTGCCCTCCAGAGGTACAGCAGATACAAGGAGCCTCCAAGATCTGAGCACTGTGTCGGCACGCTTCTCCTAAAAACACGCTACAGCCTGTTTTGTAATCAGAGCTGCACCCACTGGTCTGCTCTCTGTCTAGCCCTCGATCCCTTCCCCCGAAATCCTCTTGGTGCCCCTGGATATCTGTGGGCCCAGGGTGAGATGGCAACAAACATGGTATCCAATCACGGAGAGACGATTATGCAGGGAGTCGGCGATGGCGGCAGGCAGGCAAAAGCCGAACAGTCTGATGTAGCTCAGCTTCTGCCTCCTGAATAAAATTACAGCATGCTGGGGGGGGGGGGGGGAGTTTGCAATCATAACGGCAACAAGAGGTCTGCATGTCACCCCACGACGCCTCTCACCACCGCATTCGAATGAGACACCATTGAGCCCCAAAAGAACACCCTGCATCCAGAGCAGCCAGCCCCCACCCCCCCCCCCCGGACCTGGGAAGAACAGCCTTCTCCGATTTAGAAGCCCCTCAGCCACCGAGTGCCCAAGACGCCTGCCCCACCCATCCCTCAACCCCCCCATTCGGCAGCCCTTCCCGACTGCCATGTTCAACCCGAAACGGAGCGCTAACCCACCGCGTGCGTCCACCTGGTCTCCGCAGCCCTGGCATCCCGCTCGGAAACCCCGGCCGGAAGGAGACGCGAGCCCGCGATGCATCCGGCCGACGAGCAGGCACCCGGACAGACACTCACAAGCAAACAATACAGCGTGGCAAGAGGAGCGGCTTACCCTCTGAGGCAGGATCTTGTCTGCCATTTTCCTTCTCTTGGCACTATGGAGGGGGAGAAGGACAGAAGGAAATAAATAAAAAAGAGCACGTTACTATGGTGACAGATAGCAGAGTGCACAGGCCATCTGCTAAATTACTGGGACGCGTCCAGATATTGTTCCCAGCTGTTTGCGGGGCTCCAGCGAGTGCGTTGATCTGAGCGCGGAGGGACGGGCAGCGGCTGGGACTCACGCTGCTCCGCCAACGGGAGGGAGCTCAGCCGGCCAATTTATTCTCACTTCTGCATGGAGCCTCCTCAATTTGGATGGATTTCTGGGCTGGTGTCTGCAGTCATGCGTGATGCTGTGTGTGTGTGTGTGTGTGTCTGTGCCCCTGCCACCTTTTATTCAGTTTTCCACCCTTTCACATTTGATCCGCTCAAGCCCCCATAACTGCCAGGTTTTGGCTGATCCTGTTTCCAGATCCCCTCCCCCAGCTGAGCCCCTCTTCATCCTCTTTAAATGCACCCACTCTAACAGTGCCTCGCGCGCATCGATCCGGCCCCCAGACCATGGTGCTCGGCACGGGAGACCCGCCGCTCCCCTCCATGTGAGGCAGAAGTGCACGTCTTGAAGCTGAACGGGAACAGACAGTCAAAGCAGCCAACATACATCACGGAGGACAGGAAGCTGCTATTGGACCACAGCGCCAGCATCACAGCTGACTGGTGAGCGATTTTACGGTTCCCACGTACTTCCATACTGGATGTGCGAGCAACCGCTTGAGCCGCTAATGAGGTACGTAATGTCAGGATATGGTCACTGCAAACACCGTCCTCCAGAGGTCGTGGGCATGGGGAGGCCTCTTCATCCCGGGTCTACAGCTGCCTCTGGCCACGCCAGTGGGACAGGAAGTGGCCGTCCCCCCCCCGGCGCTTGCTGCTAACCTCTCCCATGGCCTCCATTTCCATCATGGGCCATGGTTTCTGCAGGGAGACTCCATGCTAAGAGAGGCTAAGAATTTTCCTCTGGAGAAGGAGGGTGGTCCTCGGGGGTCGAAAGGTTTTTCTAAACATCCACAAAAGAACCTTCAGAGTTGAGGGTAGGCATGACTGACAGCCTCCATGAAGACCTTCAGTGGAGCCTAAAGCTGGCCTGGACCTCCTGTTACTGGCCAAGGGAAGACAATATCCTAACCTTACAAAATACCATGTGAAGCCAAAGCAGAGACATCATGGGTCCTCAGTCTACGAAGTTCCAAGCGGGGGGGGGGGGGGCTCTGAGCATCCCATAGCTTTATTAAACAATATTCTCCATTTCATGGCTGCTGCCTTCAGGGAAATAATCCTCCGCACATCTGAGGGACTTCCAAGTGACAGCGAAAGGTCACCCGCATCCTCGGTGAAGCTCCGAGCTCAGTAACAGTGTGATAGATAACAACTTCCCACAGTCTTGCT
Source organism: Brienomyrus brachyistius (assembly GCF_023856365.1). Classification (NCBI taxonomy): domain Eukaryota; kingdom Metazoa; phylum Chordata; class Actinopteri; order Osteoglossiformes; family Mormyridae; genus Brienomyrus; species Brienomyrus brachyistius. Next base: position 8,706,775 of record NC_064536.1, on the reverse strand, counting down.
GACGTATGATCAAGCCGTTGTCCTTCTACGATGGGAAATATATCTTCGATCTTGAAAGGGGCCTTTAATGAATGTCACAAATGCCAGGTTTAAAGGGGACCTGCTCGAGCGCTCAGCGCTGGAAGATGGCCCCTCATTCATTTTTCTAATGAAGCCTTTCTCAGGTTTCCCAGCATGCCGTGCGGCATCTGCATGCGCTAGAGCACACTGATGTGTGGCGTGAATCTGTCGTCACCTTGGGTCCCTGAAAATGTATCTCTTTGTATTTTACAGTAATTCTGGCACCTTTGAATCTAATTTTTCTAAAACATGACAAATGTTACATCTTCCTGAATAATGTATGATATAGTGCAATCACACGTTCGTTCATGTTACATATTATTATGCTTATGCATAATTTGTGGCATATTCATTTCAACCTAACACAGTCTACTTGTCATTCCAGACAGCTCTGAGCCAAATGTGGGAAAAGATTGGGCATATCTCATGTCCATCTGCCTTATGATGATCTCATTGGCTCCAGAGAACCCCACTAGCTTCCAGCAGATTAGCGGGATCTCAATCAGCTCCATTTAGAGGGGGATGTAACACAGAAGAGGTAGAAGAGGTCATGGGCGTAGCAACTGAGGGTGCTGGCAGGTTTGTTCAGGGTGCAGAACGCTGCCTGACTAAGAAGTTCTTTATCTGGCTGTTGGTATTAGTCAGTCAGTCAAATAGAAGGTAAAGACAAGACGAGGACAAAGAATTCTCTTAGAGTACATCAACAGACAGAACACGCTCTGAGAGTATACCAATATATCACCAGACAGAACACGCTCTGAGAGTATACCAATATATCACCAGACAGAACACGCTCTGAGAGTATACCAATATATCACCAGACAGAGGATGCCCTGAGAGTACACCGGTGCATCACCAGACAGAGGATGCCCTGAGAGTACACCGGTGCATCACCAGACAGACAACACACCGAAAGTACACTTGTACGTCAACAGACAGAGGAGGCTTTGCAGATACATCGGTACATCATCGGACAGTGATGTGTGCGACTATGAAAAGGCCATAGGTGGACACGCAGATGAGCAACAGGTAAATGAACAGAAGGGAGACACAGGGGCTCTCTCCGGCACTGATGGACACTGGGGGCTGCGTGGCAGACACGTTCTAAAAAAGCGGGGGGATGGGTCATTGTCAGCCCTTCAGGTGACAAAAACAGCCGGTAAGCACTGTAAACATGTAACATTCCTATGACAGCTTGACGTGGGAAACGGGCTGGACAAAGCAAGCAAGTAAGCAAACAAACAGGGGAGAAGAGTCTCAAACCCCCAAAAAGACCAGGATCACTGAGTGGCGATGTTAGCAGCTTAAAAGGAAGATGCCGGAAAGAACAGGGAATCGTGTGCAGTCCAGGAATACAGATGTTCAGGACAAACAAAATCAACTTTGACAGGTGACCATGCAGACAGAGAGACAGGCAGGGAGAGAGATAGTCAGATATATAAAGAGAGAAACTGACACACGGACAGACAGACACACAGACATGCAAACAGTCCGAAGTACTCGCTATCTAAATGCAGGGGTTGAGGTCAAATCTACAAGCCAAACAGACAGACTCACTTTCTGGTGCGGTTCTGAACAGCCTGTGGTTGGACCTGTGGGACCACGGGGGGCCGTTTGCGATTGGCTTCCATTGGCGGGGTGGGGAGGCCAGGCCGTATCAAGGGAACCCCCCCATAAGGGGGACCAGGTGGGCCCATGGGAGCACCCTGATGCGGCATTCTCGTGCCAGAGGGCATTCCAGGACGCTGCAGGGTGACAAAGAGGAGAACAGCGGGAAAGTCAGGGGTGTCTCAAACACGGGGGGTTCATTCCTGCCCTGGTTATTTAAGTACTAAACCCAGGGCGGGTAAGACAACAGCAAACATCCCATAAAACCCAGAGCAGGTAAGACAACATCCCATAAAACCCAGTGCGGGTAAGACAACAGCAAACATCCCATAAAACCCAGAGCAGGTTAGACAACAGCAAGCATCCCATAAAACCCAGAGCAGGTAAGACAACAGTAAGCATCCCATAAAACCCAGAGCAGGTAAGACAACAGCAAGCATCCCATAAAACCCAGAGCAGGTAAGACAACAGCAAACATCCCATAAAACCCAGAGCAGGTTAGACAACAGCAAACATCCCATAAAACCCAGAGCAGGTTAGACAACAGCAAACATCCCATAAAACCCAGAGTAGGTTAGACAACAGCAAACATCCCATAAAACCCAGAGCAGGTAAGGCAACAGCAAACATCCCATAAAACCCAGAGCAGGTTAGGCAACAGCAAACATCCCATAAAACCCAGAGCAGGTTAGACAACAGCAAACATCCCATAAAACCCAGAGCAGGTTAGACAACAGCAAACATCCCATAAAACCCAGAGCAGGTAAGGCAACAGCAAACATCCCATAAAACCCAGAGCAGGTTAGGCAACAGCAAACATCCCATAAAACCCAGAGCAGGTTAGACAACAGCAAACATCCCATAAAACCCAGAGCAGGTTAGACAACAGCAAACATCCCATAAAACCCAGAGTAGGTTAGACAACAGCAAACATCCCATAAAACCCAGAGCAGGTAAGGCAACAGCAAACATCCCATAAAACCCAGAGCAGGTTAGGCAACAGCAAACGTCCCATAAAACCCAGAGCAGGTTAGGCAACAGCAAACATCCCATAAAACCCAGAGCAGGTAAGGCAACAGCAAACATCCCATAAAACCCAGAGCAGGTTAGACAACAGCAAACCTCCAAAACTGGATCTGTACACTAACAAAGATTCTACACATGGGTTCTGCTCTCCAAGCTTGTTCATGACTATCCTCTTCAGGCTTCCATTTCTGTACCAGAGGACTAACTGGGGCTCAGTGGTTCAAAACGTGTCCTGGGTATGGACTGTGCATGCGCCTTAGCGACCATTCAGCAGTCTTCCAAAATAAAAAGCAAATCATATTTAAATTGGGCACAGCACATCTCATATTAAGGTACCCAGTAACGTGCCTCTATTAAAACCCGCAAATAAGTCAAGCAACACCTTGGTAAGAAAATGTAAACTGGCGGCACATGGAGCAGATGATCTCACGGGACCATGATCGTGAAGAGATACATGTATGTATTACATATTAACATTATGGTTCTGCTTTAAAACCAGCGCTGCTTTGGATAAGGAAGCACCAACAGTTTGGGTCTTACACGCTGCAGAGATAACCTGGAGGAACGGCACAGCCAAAAAAAACCCTGGATAAATGGAGAGCCAAGGAGGGAATTATGGGCAAAACACCAAAGGCAGTGACGATAACGGACACAGCCATACAGTTCGGAGATGGTTCTGCCCCTTTTGATGCGTATTTATTACAGTAGCGAGTTTTCCACAGGATGCGTTAAAAAGCAAATCACCATATGTATTTTTTTTCTTTTACAGATAGGAATGGACAGAGAAAATGGGAGTGAATTTCAAAGTGAGCGCATGCTCTCTGGCAGTGACTCAGACACGGTAGAGGGAGCTATGCAGAAAGGGTGAATCTGAGTACGACAATTAATTGCAAATGTATCTAAAACACACAGAGACACGCAAAGGAGCAGCAGAGTTTATCTCGCTCACAGAACTGAAAGGAAATGTGTGGATATTGGGTCTCCTGCTCAGTCCTTCTCTGCTTTTGCCTGATCCTTCAAAAACACCTGGGCTGCCCACCATCCTCCAGAAGGTACCTGACCTGCCATTCGGGACTCCAGAATATTCTATAGAGGGGCACTTGGCCAAGCCAGATATGTTCAGCCAAAGATCTCATGCAAGCGGAATGTCTGGGTTGGCAGGTAAATAAAAACCGCAAGCCGAGTCTTCTGTTCAGATGGCTGCAATGAATCGGGCAAACGATACACGCACTGTGCGAAGCTTGGGAACGCTTGAACAGTGAGGAACTCTCTGGAAACAGACGTCTTCTGAACTCAGGAGGGTGACTTGCTTTAGAGGGCATCGGCTCGAAGAGACCGTCCTTGATCCCCGTCTCCACGGCAACGTCCCCATCCCCGCCAGGCACGCGAGTCGCTACCCGTCACATCGTGTGCCAAAAGTAGGAGGGGTCCTCGCTGACTGCTGTCACCCCGGCAGGGCTAGGCGGAGACCTGGCGCGGGAAAGAGCGGTGCCCGGGGCAGCCGGGAGGCAAAGAGGTCGTCGCTATGCACACAACACAGCACGGTGGTAAAGCCACTGACTAACAGTGCAGACCGACTGTCTGCTTGTAGACTAACAGCACACCGACCTACCGTCCACTCACAGACAGACAGCACACAAACTAACCATCCATTCACAGGCTAATGGCACGCGAACCAACCATCCACTCACAGGCCGACAGCACACTGGCAGACTGTCCGACTGATCGTCCGACTGTCTACTCAAAGACAGACAGCACCTGGACCGATTGGCTGCTCACAGGCCGATGGCACAATGACTGACCACCTACTCACAGACAGACAGCATGTGGACCAACTGTTTGCCCACAGGCCGACAGCATGTAGACTGAGTGTCCACTCACAGACCAATGTCACGCCAACCAACCATCTACTCACAGGCCAACAGCATGCCCACCGACCATCTTACTGTCCCTTTATAGATCAACTGACCATCCATTCACAAACCAATGGCACACTGACTGAGGATTTCCTCACAGTCCATCTCACCATCCACTCAAAGACCAATGGCTTCTTTCCATCCTGCTGAATACTGTGATCTGTCACTTTCTTTGCTTATTCATTTGAGGGTGGTGATGGGGGGGGAGCTTTGGAAACTTCAGCTTCTGCAGAATTCACCACCCGACAAAGAGGTCATCCACATGTACAGAATGCAGCATGGTGGCAGAGCCACTGACTAACAGTGCAGACCAACCAGCCTGCCATATAGAGAGAGAGAACGAGGCGGCTGCTGGTCAGACCTGAGAGTCCAATCAGGGAGACCAGGCTGGCAGCTGGTCAGATTACACAGTCCGATCAGAAAGACCAGATCCACCAATGGTCATATTGCACAGTCCGATCAGAGAGACCAGGTTCACCACTGGTCAGATTACACAGTCCGATCAGAGAGACAAGGTCCACCACTGGTCAGATTACACAGTCCAATCAGAGAGACCAGGTTCACCACTGGTCAGATTACACAGTCCAATCAGAGAGACCAGGTTCACCACTGGTCAAATTACACAGTCCGATCAGAGAGACCAAGTCCACCACTGGTCAGATTACACAGTCCAATCAGAGGGACCAGGTTCACCACTGGTCAAATTACACAGTCCGATCAGAGAGACCAGGTTCACCACTGGTCAAATTACACAGTCCGATCAGAGAGACCAAGTCCACCACTGGTCAGATTACACAGTCCAATCAGAGGGACCAGGTTCACCACTGGTCAAATTACACAGTCCGATCAGAGAGACCAAGTCCACCACTGGTCAGATTACACAGTCCAATCAGAGAGACCAGGTTCACCACTGGTCAGATTACACAGTCCGATCAGAGAGACCAAGTCCACCACTGGTCAGATTACACAGTCCAATCAGAGAGACCAGGTTCACCACTGGTCAGATTACACAGTCCGATCAGAGAAACCAGGTCCACCACTGGTCAGATTACGCAGTCTGATCAGAAAGACCAGGTCCACCACTGGTCAGATTACACAGTCCGATCAGAAAGACCAGGTCCACCACTGGTCAGATTACACAGTCCGATCAGAGAGACCAGGTTCACCACTGGTCAGATTACACAGTCCGATCAGAAAGACCAGGTCCACCACTGGTCAGATTACACAGTCCAATCAGAGAGACCAGGTTCACCACTGGTCAAATTACACAGTCCGATCAGAGAGACCAAGTCCACCACTGGTCAGATTACACAGTCCAATCAGAGGGACCAGGTTCACCACTGGTCAAATTACACAGTCCGATCAGAGAGACCAAGTCCACCACTGGTCAGATTACACAGTCCGATCAGAGAGACCAGGTTCACCACTGGTCAGATTACACAGTCCGATCAGAGAGACCAGGTCCACCACTGGTCAGATTACACAGTCCGATCAGAAAGACCAGGTTCACCACTGGTCAGATTACACAGTCCGATCAGAGAGACCAGGTCCACCACTGGTCAGATTACACAGTCCGATCAGAAAGACCAGGTCCACCACTGGTCAGATTACACAGTCCGATCAGAGAGACCAGGTTCACCACTGGTCAGATTGCACAGTCCGATCAGAGAGACCAGGTCCACCACTGGTCAGATTACACAGTCCGATCAGAAAGACCAGGTCCACCACTGGTCAGATTACACAGTCCGATCAGAGAGACCAGGTCCACCACTGGTCAGATTGCACAGTCCGATCAGAAAGACCAGGTCCACCACTGGTCAGATTACACAGTCCGATCAGAAAGACCGGGTTCACCACTGGTCAGATTACACAGTCCGATCAGAGAGACCAGGTTCACCACTGGTCAGATTACACAGTCCGATCAGAAAGACCAGGTCCACCACTGGTCAGATTACACAGTCCGATCAGAGAGACCAGGTTCACCACTGGTCAGATTACACAGTCCGATCAGAGAGACCAGGTCCACCACTGGTCAGATTACACAGTCTGATCAGAAAGACCAGGTCCACCACTGGTCAGATTACACAGTCCGATCAGAGAGACCAGGTCCACCACTGGTCAGATTACACAGTCCGATCAGAGAGACAAGGTCCACCACTGGTCAGATTACACAGTCCGATCAGAGAGACCAGGTTCACCACTGGTCAGATTACACAGTCCAATCAGAGAGACCAGGTTCACCACTGGTCAAATTACACAGTCCGATCAGAGAGACCAAGTCCACCACTGGTCAGATTACACAGTCCAATCAGAGGGACCAGGTTCACCACTGGTCAAATTACACAGTCCGATCAGAGAGACCAAGTCCACCACTGGTCAGATTACACAGTCCAATCAGAGAGACCAGGTTCACCACTGGTCAGATTACACAGTCCGATCAGAGAGACCAAGTCCACCACTGGTCAGATTACACAGTCCAATCAGAGAGACCAGGTTCACCACTGGTCAGATTACACAGTCCGATCAGAAAGACCAGGTCCACCACTGGTCAGATTACACAGTCCGATCAGAGAAACCAGGTCCACCACTGGTCAGATTACGCAGTCTGATCAGAAAGACCAGGTCCACCACTGGTCAGATTACACAGTCCGATCAGAAAGACCAGGTCCACCACTGGTCAGATTACACAGTCCGATCAGAGAGACCAGGTTCACCACTGGTCAGATTACACAGTCCGATCAGAAAGACCAGGTCCACCACTGGTCAGATTACACAGTCCAATCAGAGAGACCAGGTTCACCACTGGTCAAATTACACAGTCCGATCAGAGAGACCAAGTCCACCACTGGTCAGATTACACAGTCCAATCAGAGGGACCAGGTTCACCACTGGTCAAATTACACAGTCCGATCAGAGAGACCAAGTCCACCACTGGTCAGATTACACAGTCCAATCAGAGAGACCAGGTTCACCACTGGTCAGATTACACAGTCCGATCAGAGAGACCAGGTTCACCACTGGTCAGATTACACAGTCCGATCAGAAAGACCAGGTCCACCACTGGTCAGATTACACAGTCCGATCAGAGAGACCAGGTTCACCACTGGTCAGATTACACAGTCCGATCAGAAAGACCAGGTCCACCACTGGTCAGATTACACAGTCTGATCAGAAAGACCAGGTCCACCACTGGTCAGATTACACAGTCCGATCAGAGAGACCAGGTTCACCACTGGTCAGATTACACAGTCCGATCAGAGAGACCAGGTCCACCACTGGTCAGATTACACAGTCCGATCAGAAAGACCAGGTTCACCACTGGTCAGATTACACAGTCCGATCAGAGAGACCAGGTCCACCACTGGTCAGATTACACAGTCCGATCAGAAAGACCAGGTCCACCACTGGTCAGATTACACAGTCCGATCAGAGAGACCAGGTTCACCACTGGTCAGATTGCACAGTCCGATCAGAGAGACCAGGTCCACCACTGGTCAGATTACACAGTCCGATCAGAAAGACCAGGTCCACCACTGGTCAGATTACACAGTCCGATCAGAGAGACCAGGTCCACCACTGGTCAGATTGCACAGTCCGATCAGAAAGACCAGGTCCACCACTGGTCAGATTACACAGTCCGATCAGAAAGACCGGGTTCACCACTGGTCAGATTACACAGTCCGATCAGAGAGACCAGGTTCACCACTGGTCAGATTACACAGTCCGATCAGAAAGACCAGGTCCACCACTGGTCAGATTACACAGTCCGATCAGAGAGACCAGGTTCACCACTGGTCAGATTACACAGTCCGATCAGAAAGACCAGGTCCACCACTGGTCAGATTACACAGTCCGATCAGAAAGACCAGGTCCACCACTGGTCAGATTACACAGTCCGATCAGAGAGACCAGGTCCACCACTGGTCAGATTACACAGTCCGATCAGAAAGACCAGGTCCACCACTGGTCAGATTACACAGTCCGATCAGAGAGACCAGGTCCACCACTGGTCAGATTGCACAGTCCGATCAGAAAGACCAGGTCCACCACTGGTCAGATTACACAGTCCGATCAGAGAGACCAGGTTCACCACTGGTCAGATTGCACAGTCCGATCAGAAAGACCAGGTCCACCACTGGTCAGATTACACAGTCCGATCAGAAAGACCAGGTCCACCACTGGTCAGATTACACAGTCCGATCAGAGAGACCAGGTCCACCACTGGTCAGATTGCACAGTCCGATCAGAGAGACCAGGTCCACCACTGGTCAGATTACACAGTCCGATCAGAAAGACCAGGTCCACCACTGGTCAGATTACACAGTACGATCAGAGAGACCAGGTCCACCACTGGTCAGATTACACAGTCCGATCAGAGATACCAGGTCCACCACTGGTCAGATTACACAGTCCGATCAGAGAGACCTTGTGGGCTCCATGGTAACACTGGCAAAGCATCCCCAGGGTGAGCCCAGAGTTCTGCTGAGGATGGTGGCACGGACTTGATCCTGAGCATGGTGGTACCTCAAGGCTGCGAACACAAACCAAAGACACTATCGAGACATTGGAGCCTGCTGTTAGCCTGCATGTCACGAGTCCGTGCTCCAGCTGAGCTGCCTGTGCCCTCAGCAGACCCCCATCTCCTCATTAAGACCTTGGGTGAAGCGGGGGGGACATGCCCTACTTAGCCGTCCCATCAACGAGGATGACTAGAGATGCCGGGGGGGGGTCATGTTGAAACTATTCCCGCCTCCCCAGTAAGGCACACAGCAGCCTCCTGACTGCCCCCCTGCCACTCTGCAGACACAGAGAGCTGCATCCTTTTGGCACGATCCCCCTCCCCTCGCAAAATGTTCTCGAGCCGGCCGATCGCTTCCCCATTCTCGGCTTGTGTGATGTCCAGGATGCTCCTGATATTCCTGCTTCTGCTGCTTCACCCCCCTCAAATGAATAAGCAAAGAAAGTGACAGATCACAGTATTCAGCAGGATGGAAACAACCTTCGCATGAGGCTGTATAGACAGGAAGAGACAGAGACAGACAGATACACACAGTCAAATACACATGGTCACATTCACACAGTCTCATGGTCAAATAGGTCACACATACACACACACGGTGTCACAGTCACACACACATACTCACACTGTCACACGTGGTCACATACACACACACGGTGTCACAGTCACACACACATACATACTCACACTGTCACACGTGGTCACACACACACACACACACTTTCTCACGGTCACTCAAGCACATACACCACACTCATTCTTTCACGGTTACAAACACACTCTTTCGTGGTCACAAACACACACTCTCACTGGCTCTCTCTCTCTCTCACACACACACACACACACACACACACACACACACTGTGACGGTCACACATTCACAGAGTGATGGTCACACACACACACTATAATGGTCACACACACTGCGACATCACACACACTCACACACACTCACACACACAAAGTGACGGTCACACTCCCGGTCACACTCTCGGCCCCCGTCGCCCCCAACTCACCAGTCCATGCACCAGGAACTCAAACAGTTTGCTCTTGGTGGCCCTGCGCGCTCCGCCGGCTGTGTCCTCCGCAGCCATCGAGCAGCCCCCCCTCCCCCCGTTGCTCCCCTTCTTTTGTGCTCCCTTTTCTCCCTCTGCCTTTCCCAGGGCCGGCCCCCACGCTCCTCTCCCGCCTGCCTATCGCCGCGCCTGCCGTCGCCGTGCCGCCGTGTCCCGCACCCTCGTCCGCTGCCCCTCCCTCTCTCCTTTTTAAAGCGCCGCCCCACCAAGTCCTCTCTCCGGCTCGCACACTTTTCCAGTTGAGCCGCCTTTCACAAGCCCAGTGGAGGACAGGGCTCCGGCAGGGGGGCTGTGACCAGCCCACCCTCACGGCCCCCGGCGCAGCTCTCGCATCCCATTGGCTGATGAGGGCGGCTGGTCTGACTGGCTGATGCTCTCCGCTACTTATGGGTCGGGGATGGAGAAGTTTGCTTTTTGGTGTGCTGTTCCCCAGGCTGCACTGGCACTGCGAGCTGCCCCAACGCAGTGCGCTCATTCTCAAAAAGGAGCAGAGCCACTTAAAGGAGCCACGACGCATTTCACAGAGGGGAGCGTTAACAGCGGTGAGCAGCAGACTCTCATTGGCACAGATAAATGCCAAAAAAAAACAATAAAAAAAATAAATATGATTTAGAAATATGTCAGTTTATAGTAAGTAAAGCACTTTTCGCCACAAAGAAGCAAAAATCTAAATTTAAGAATTGGAATTGGATTCCAGCGTTACTGATGTGACTTCCATACTCACATGTTACATGTTACAAATGCATATTATTTTATCAGCATTAAGGACCAGTCTTCAGTCGGACCTTGTCATGGAATGACTGAATTATTATATTCAGCTGCTGACTACACATGGGAAAAGACCAAAAAGAGGCAGATTTTCACTCAGGCTGGTCATTCTATGCCTGTGAAGCACAAGCAGCTCGTCCGTAACCCTGACACCCTGAAATAAGCACATTGCATTCGCCCCACATCCAAGTTAGGGGTAGTTTTAATGAACAAAAACATCACAAAAATTCCCCACATTATTCATCTACTGCATCCACAGTCCCATCAAGAAAAGTGAGCAAAAGCGACCAGACACTTCTCTGCAACTTTGAATGTGGGGTTTAGTTAGATGCTCCCAGTGAAGTAATATGATTGAAGGCTATCCCCTGGTGGACATCGGGGGAATTACAACCAGAACAGTATCTATACATTTACAGTGTATAGATTCAAGTTTCTTTAATTGTCACATGCACGTGCAGTGAAATGTTTCCTGAACCGCTCTTATACTAACATTAGTTACTAACATTAGGCTGCAAAGGCAGTGATTACATTTCTAAGCAAATGCAGACTCGGATAGAAAAGTGTCTTCCCTCAGGTGCCCCATCTATTCCACTCCAAGGCGCACATGCTGCCACAAACAGTACCGGCCTGCCTTAGACAATCATCCTCACGCTGTTACCTTTACAGTCAGGGGGCTGAGCCTGAAGTTCTCTGAGTGGCCACCAGAGGTCACTCAAAACTCTGAGACAGTGTCACTGCGAATCCCTGAAAGTCCGTGTCTCAGCAAATGGGCACATTTGAACAGTTTTCTTGAGGACATGAGCAACATCTTCACTTCATAAATTTGGCCATGGAAACTTTGATCTTAAATCTGACGGACTCATAGTCATAGATCCATAGTCAACTTTTTAAACAGCAAAAGTTAAACATCCACACAGTGCATCACTCAACATCTACATCTGCTGCATGCCTCATTAACAGGATGCACTGAAGATGCTGACCTGTCTTTAACATAAAGGTTAAATGGATTAAACTCACAGAACTGGCACCCTAACTGCTAGATCCAAACGCAGCAGACAGCCTCCGTATAATTTACACACAGTAATACAGCTCCGTTCTATAGCCATACAAATGGTACAAAGAAAACCTGCTTTGATTCTTGTAACCATGGAAACGTGACATAGCAGGGCCAAAAAGAGATTTTGACAATGATTGTGGGGTGTTTGAATCCCCCTGAGGGAACCCCCATTGCTCAGGCTCAAAAGCCAGTGGAATCAAATGATAATAAGTGGGGCGGGGGGGGGTTCAGCAATGCTGGCGGATTAGCACTCCCCCTGCTGGCCACCCGCGCCCTCAGGTAGAATAATTCTTCATGGTCCTTTGGCTTGATCATCAGTCACTTGCCCAGTAAGTGGACGGACAGACAGACACCAGCACAGTCTGCTGCCTTTCAGCTGGTCCATTTCAGTCGTTTTTCTACGCACAGAAACACCATGTTTTGCCACAAGAAGCGTCAAAAGGCTTCCTCTTGCTATTAGATGCGGACTCTGATGAGTGTTAAAGTTTTGAGTTTCCAGTTTAGTTTTTACTTTTGCATCATTTCCAGTTTTCACTTGAAATTCAGTTTACTTTTAGGTTTTCAGTGTGGGGTTTATTGGTTATTTTAAGGATACATTTTTATTTAGTTTCTATGTATTTTAGTGTCAGTTTACGCTTTAGTAATTTTAGAGTTGTAGAACTATTTAATGTTTCAGTTCCGTAGAGAATTCTATATGAATTTGCAGCCCCCCCTTATGTACTAAAGTCCTCAAAATACAAATACAAAATATGTTCCAGGTATTATTAAGGCTAATGAAAAATAAATCATTACTTTGGCAAAAGAAAAACAAAAAATTAAGAATTGGAAAAGGAAAGTGTTCAACATATGCTTTTATTTTATTTCAGTTAAATTCAGAAGGAATATTTGTAGTTTTTTTTTTGGTTTATTTGTAGTTTTTTAAATGTTTGTATCTTATTTTATATCAGTTTACGAAAAACTTTTCAGGCTGTTTTAGTTAACTGTAATAACTCCGACCTAATAATTCTGAAAGCCGTGTGAATTGTGGTGTGTGTCGAAAGAGAGAAGACTAAAGAAGTCCTACGTCCTACATGCCGTGGGTACAGGTAGGCACAGAGTGATTGGAAGCAAAACAAATTTAACCAACCTCTAGCGTTCCGGCGTCCCCATAAAAGTCAGGGAGCCCACATAAGAGAGAAAATATGCTTTTAAAGCCCCACCAGTCAGCGGCACACTGGCTAGAACACTGCATTGCAAAAATGCACAAAGCCAGCAGATTAATTGTAGCTGTTTTTTTTTTTTTGCTTGCCTGCAAACTTGTATCTAATTAGCTGGTTACATACCTGATTGGTTAAAAACGAATGCTGAGGGGTGTGGCGCCTCGGATGAATATTAAATAATATCCTTTTTTGCTTTTCTTTTTTAGGAAAATAAATCGATTTAAATCATAAATTGTGTGTAGGTATAAAAATGCTAGTGTTTTTTTGTGGGGGGGGGGGGGGGGGTATAGTGCAGATTTAAAGATGAGGGGTACAGGTCATTCCGTGTCAGTGGTTCAAATTTAAAGAAAACTTCCCACCTGACCACCACAGATTTTTAAGAGACTAGGGTGGGGAGGTGTTTTTAGGCGTTTTCAAGGCATCTTGTAACGCAAGGCTGCATATAAATAATCAGAGCCCCTGTATGTGAGCATAATTCATTCTCCGAATGTATACGGTGAGGACGTATTCTGGGCTGTATTCTGGTCACAGCTCCCAGCGGCTGTTTCCCTGATCCTCATCGCGGTCTGTGTTTCTCACTATGTGGGAATAAGCTGTTCACTGAGCTCCCACAGTCCACGATAACCAACAAACACACTGACTGACGGCTAACATAACATAAACGCAGAGGGGGATTTATAGAAATATAGACTTCATTTTATTACTAGGACTGGGAGAGAGGAGAGAAGATGGGGTAGGCCAGGGGTCTCCAACTCCGGTCCAGGAGGGCTACGTCCAGTAGGTTTTCTATCCTACCCGGCTTCTGATGAGCCACACCTGTTCCTGCTATTTACCTGAGCACAGGTGTGGCTCATCAGAAGCCTGGTAGGATAGAAAACCTACTGGACTGTAGCCCTCCAGGACCAGAGTTGGAGACCCCTGGGGTAGGCAAAACTGAAGAGTTCCTATGTTCATTGCACAGCTCTGTTCACACTGTTAGGTTAAGTGAGAGGCTGTTTTCCTCTAAAATCAGAGTTGCCACAAGGACTCAGCTGATCAGTTACCAGTGGCCGGTTCCCTCACCTAGCCTCTGACACAATATTTATTTTTCACTATACAGGAATGTGCCGTTTACTGATCTCTCAGTTTATGACCCCTTTAGGCAAAACAGATACCAGAAAAAGAGTTTTGGTGATGTCAAAACTTGACCCACAAAACCCAGTTAGTTATGAGAAGGAAACCTGCCTAGCGCCACAGCCCAGCCTGAGGCCTTCGGGGTGATCTGTCTATGCTCGCGCTAATTATTGTCCCTCGGAAAGGGTCACACAGGTATATCAGCAAAGCCATCTTGGAGCCGCAGACCATAATGAGCCGCCTGACCGAATCAGAGGTCCCATCCTCCCTGTATGCACAGGGTCTTGCATTCAGCAGCAGTCCCACAAAGCCGGATAAAAAGCAGGAGCAGCGGCGGCTCTGTAGCGCATCGCGGGTTGATTAAAATCTCGCCGCGTTATCGGAGCGCGTCGTGTCTCAGTAGGTGGCGAACTGGTCAAGCTTCCGACCGGGCCAAAGTGGGCAGGGCTGCGCGGCGGGGGCTTCAGGGCCTGATACAATGTAACTCACAGCGCGGACACGGCCGGGGGCGAGGGGGGCACTACTGGATTCCATGCTGAACTCCTACCTTCTTGTCCATCTCAGCGATGCGCTCCGCCGCGTTGGCAAACGTCAAGCGGCGAGTGTCCGGTCCGGTGCCCCGGCTCCCCGGTTGAGAGGGGAGGGTACTCGGGGACTGGGGACTGTGGACGGGGGACCGGGGGTCTTCAGCGATCAGTGCGGCGGAGGCAGCGGCGCAGGCGCGTCCAGCGACGAAAAGGGGAGCGGTGCCGGAGCGCTGGAAGGGAGCGTCAGCAAATTACCACTGAAGATAACAAAAAAAAAAACATTTCGGGATATTATCAAAAATAGGTCGGCTCTCCTTTGCTATGTAATTTTAGCCCCTTGGTTGTAAGGCGCTGACCCGAAGATCAGGAACTTAGTTCCTGGTTCCGAGCTCCTGGGTTGTCTCGACCGAGAACTTTTGTAGTTCCTGGCTACGTTTGTGTGTCGCTTTCCCACCGCATAACAGGAAATGTGATCTTAATGCTAAATAAGAATGGGAGACGCAAAAAGCTCGTAGGTTGCACCACACAGCCAATTCAAACAATGGAGGGCGACTAAATCGTTTTGTTAGTGGTTCTGCAATTTTTTTCTGCCTTACCAGGATTTGCTACCCTAGCAAAAATCTGTCGATATTTGCCAAAATGTCATGCACATGGTTTTGAATAGAGATTTCTATAAGGATTTACGCTATCAAAATAACTTCCCTATGCTTTAAATGGGGTAATGTTTTACACATAGTTTCATTCTGCCAGAAACTGCTACCTATTGTTTTCAGTGTTGTGGTTTTTCACACGTTGTTTTATCCCACCAGAAACTGCTGCCTATAGTTTTCAGTGTGTTAGCAGTTTTATAAGGAAATTTAATGTCAGGATAAGAATGTAATGTAATGAAACGATCATCATTGGTCTTTATTAGTTTCCAAAGCTCTAGGCATTTTTGTTTAATTTTACCTGCTGTAGTTTCGTGTCAAGTCAAATCAAGTAGGTTTTATGGTCATTTCAACCATACACACAGTATATAGAGAAATGAGATAACGTTCCTCTAAGACCATGGTGCAACACAGAGCCGGACAAAGACAGAGCAACATCATAAGTGCAGAATTTCATGGTTTGTAAAAATATTAATATTGTCAAGAAAAGACATTGAACTTACCAAATTATTATGAGCCAAAAATATTTTGCATGTTTGGAAAATAGTGATTAAAGTAACCTAAAATATTTCTCTTAAAAACCAAGCTTCTATAGTTCATATCAGTGCCCTAAATATATGGCTGAATAGCTTTAAACATGAGTAACACATTTTATGTGTAATGATACCACTCACATTTTTCACATTATCTGGGCTTCAGTTGAGCATCTCCATTTTCTCTTAAATGTTCGTACGCATGACTCAGAGTTTCCGTACGGATCCGCATATTCTGCAATCAAATTTGTTTCTATATTTATGGCAACGTTTGCCTGGGAAGCGGCGGACGCCTCTTTCAGGTGCCGTTTTATGCGCACGCAGCGGTTATAAATGAGATGGTGAAATAAAGCCAGATTGTTGGAAAAAACTAAGTGGCATCATTACACATCTTGTACGTCATAACTCGTACATTTAATTTAATCTCATAGCACGCATTACACACACATCTACTTTACCATAGAAAAAGACGGTTCAAATCTTAAATCAAGCTACACGTAATATTTCATCAGCGCTGTCTGCACCGCAGGTGTTCACATGTGAATACATTAGTGGTGAACATGACTGGATAATCACGATCATTTGGACAAAGTGTGAAACATTCACTCCGATTGCTGTTAATATATAAATACTGCGGTCACGCAGGTGCATAAAGCTGCACAAGGATTTTTTAATGCCACGTGTTGGGCGGAATATGAGGCTGATCCACGTGCGCACACTTCCAGGTAGAGTGTGATTTATATGGAGAACATTGCTCGCAAATGTGCGTGCGCACGGTTTTATAAATCAGATTTTTTTTTTTTTTTTTTTTGCGTACGCCATTTTCGGCTTTTTTGCCTAAGTATAGTTTTTTTGTATGAGTCTTTCGCACTGTTTTATAAATGAGACCCCTGAGTAGTACTTTGAGGAATACACCGCTTCCTAGTGTCTCTGCCATACTTGGGCTACACCCTCATTCTGATTGGTGTTTAGTTTGCGGGCCAGATCCTGGCCACCTACTATAAATTCGGGTTGCAGTATATGAACCCCGATTCTGGGCCGAGGAGCCACAGTTGCTGTTACGCAAAGGAATCATTCTTCGTGTGATTTAGGAGTCTCCACTTCACAGCTTTGTTTGCTGATCAGGCTCACATTGACCAGAAAGTTGAGTCATGTCGTACTCGATCAGAATCGAACCCGATGCTTCAGCTCACGACATTTATATTGAGCTGAAAAATGGAGAAAGGCTGTCCGGAGAGGTCAAAGTTACAAAACAAGGCACAGTGAGTATGATGCAAAAAAAGAGAAAATTAACATGTTTGTGTTTTGCTATGAAACCTTTACTAATAAATTGATATATAAAAATATATTTTTCTTATGTGGTTTATACTTCGTTTTCCTTCCCAAAGGCCATTGAATTTAATCAAGAACCGAAAGAGATCATCCTCCGACGGCAAGCATCTTTTGTTAAAAGGATCTTCACGACATTTTACTGCAAATACATTGAGGTGGAGAGAATGGGATCTGTCTTCTACTTTCCGGTCTTCAGAAACGTTTCTATCACGAAAGAGACCATAGCAGAAGGTTCAGGTATGTGGTGTGAAAGTGTGTCGCTACTTTCACACAGGATCAGAAGATTGTCATTTATAAACGCACAAGATTGGGACTTCGTAGGCTTAGTAAGGTTTCCGACTGGCTGAGTTTTGAACTTAAATATCTTGTTCGCCCAATATAATTATGCTGTATGCACAAGATGCATTTTGTTCATATAAGATCAGGGTATTGCGCTCACTTCTGTGAACATGGAGCACGAACACATCATAAAATTCTACCTCAATCTAAGAGTGTTACAAAGGCATTCTTGTTATACTACGGTAAAGTTAAACTGAATATCGAATATGAGGTTAACGGCTGTAATGCTTTAACAAAAGCAAGCCGGGCGGTTATTAATCTTGATGTACAGACCGCGATGGACACCGATCATTTTTGTGGTTCCAGCCGTATCACTATCAGTGTTTAATCTTGTTAATAGCTACGAACATAAGCGATTTAACCGTAAGGCGATGGTTCAGAATTTAGGGTTAATTGCAAGTTAGTCTGCATCGGAATAGGCCTAAATAATTTTGCTAACAACTTTAAAACTCTAAACACAGCACTCGCGTCAAGCATGTTGTGCTTTAAGTAGTTTATTTTGGGACAGTGCACAACATGAAGTGATCATTAAATTGTGCAATGGAAAATTAGAAAGTATATTATAGAGCAGGGTTATATTTTAAGTTCGGTTAATTTCTTATTCACACAAGATATTGTACCTAATACAATATCACCCTATTGTGCGACGTATGTGCAGAAGACGTTTATCTTGTAAAATAGTTTTTTTTGAGACTTCGCCGGTTTGGTAAAAACAAAGAAGTACAAGTTTAAAATTTTGCAGCGCTTCCGAACGTTAACCAGCGAGTTCTCCCCTGGCGCGCGCGAAGGCCACCTATAGCAAATAGCGATCTGCATGGCCGGCTTTATCAGTGGCACAGAGAACTCGACGCCCGTTTTTTTTTTTTTTTTTTTTTTACCCGAAAACAAGCTTAAATGTGGACTCATCTAACCGCAGCACATGGTTCTTTCGGTCCATCAGAGATTATCTTGGTCCCAGAGAACTTCCTGGCGTTTCTGCAGAGTTATTGTAAGGCTTCCTTCTTCCGTAATACGGCTACAGGTTGCATTTCTGGATGCACCGTCGGACTGTCTCCCGAAGTACTCCCGAAACCAATTGGCTATATGTCTCTCAAAGGCATAATGGTTTCTTAGGCGGTGGCGCCTGAGGGCTCGAAGATCACTCGCATTCAACAGTGGTTTCCCACCTTGCCCTTTAGGCACTGAGATGTCTCCGCATTCTTTCGATCTCTTCACAATATTATGCACTGTAGATATCGCAAGACCCGAATTCTCTGCATTCTTGCATTGAGGAATTTTTTTCTTTTTGAACTGACTAACAATTCTCTTACAAATTTCTGCACAAAGGGGTGATCCACGACCCATCCTTGCTTGCAAAGACAGCTTTTGATGGATGCTACATTTTTCACCCAATCTTGATACCTCACCTGCCCAAACTTTGAGTGTGTTGCAGACAAGTTATAACTTTGTGTACATTTACAAAACACAATTTAGTTCGGTCAGTTCAACAGCTGAAAATGTTTCCTCTATACTTTTGTCAGTTGAATAAATGCTCATTTTTGTTTATCGCATTTCAGAAAATATCCCAACTTTTCCGGAAATCGGGTTTGTAGAGCTGAGTGAGCGCAGTTTGCTGTTATGGAGGTGCCACGGCTAATTGCTCGCTATTGCTAATCATTGGAAGTTGTTCAAAGGGTGAATAGTAGGAAGGCACAAGGGGCTGATAAAATGCATAATTAAAAAAAAAAAAATTGTGTAATTTTATTGGGATAATAAGACTTGAACTGTAGTATCATTTATCCAAGCTCCCCCTGAATAAAGACAGAATGGGCTTGTCAGGGGCATAATCCCACCACATGTCTTCTTGTAGTGGGATAACATTCTGGGAGTATCAGGGAAAACTGGACACTTTGAACATTTCCATAGCCTACCTTAATCATAACGTTCGCTAAACATTTCCTTGAACAATATATCGTTAGCGGAAGTGGGATAGGTCAGGTGGCCAGGTCCTGTGATGCGTCACTCTGTCCGCTGTCCTTTGTACGTGACTTGGCGTGTCCAAACTTTTGACTGACACTTTAAGATGAATAAATTACAGGCTTGCACATTATGCAGAACAGCAAGTGCTGTGTTGTTACCATGATGAAGGGGTGTCATTAAACACACAGCAGACTGTAAATAGTCTGGGAGGTAATATTTTCTATTTGTGTTGTGATGGTTGTCTGGTATGTGTGTTCTGAGATCACGATCAAAGTAAGCAGCTAGGAGATGCATGCACGGATGGATGTGAATGATTCGGCTAAACTTTCTGTTCCAGGAAAGCTGCCTTGGGAAGATAAGCAGACAAGGGAGGAGGGGATGGCAGAGAAAAGGAATCTCCAGCGTAAGTGACCATTTATTACTCTGCAGCCGCGTTTGTGTTGGTATGACGATTAGTACTGTAGTTTCATGTCCTGCAGGATGTGAGCCAGCAGGTGACAGTCAACAGCTTAAGTGTCTGAATCACACCGTGTTAAATTTTGTATGAATGGAGAGACACATGTCTCTTGATAAAGATGGTTCTCTCTGCTTGTTGAGTAAAACGTCCGTCACTTTCTAATGGATTTCAATTTGTTTTTCTAGAGCTGGTTGGCTGGGCTTCACCTCCTCTCAGTAAGTTTAAACACTGAAGCTTAACTATGCTGTTAACACACCACGGTCTTATTAGAGGTAATGATTTTATTCAACTGAGTTTTATTATTTTTTTCTAGGTGCACCTTCCAAAGTAGCAGAGTCACAGAATTTAAGTAAGTCTGATCCACGTAAACATTTTATACAATCGGCCCTCGGTATCCATGGGTGATTGGCTGAAGGACGCCCCACGGATACCAAAATCCACAGATTCTCAAGTCCGTCAAATAAAATGGTGTAATATGTAGATCCTTCCATATACTTTTAAATCATCTTTTGATTACTTATAATACCTAATACAATGTAAGTGCTATGCAAATCATTGCTATATTGTGTTTAGGGAATAATGACAAACTGTACATGTTCAGTACAGATGCAGCCATTGTAGTAGGATTATCATAGAAAAATAATTTACAGATACAGAAAATTCATTTTCTCTCTCTCTCACACACACACGCACTGCACAGCGTTAACACTCGCGACCATCCAAAACGGCACATTGAAATTTGTATGGAAGTTCAGGTTTCATTTTAGAATGTTCTGGCTTTTTTCCCCGAATACTTTGGTTGAATCTGCAGATGTGGAACCTTGGGATATGGATATGGACGGCCGCCTGTATGTTTCATGACTGGCTGAGTCCAGTAAATGCATTTAACTTCACAAGCTTCCATTGCGTTATTACTATTAATATGAGTATTTAAGATCAAAGCAGAAATATTGTAAAATAACAGATTAGTAGTAGTGTTTGTCAGTTTCTAATTCATTTTGTATTGTTCTGTCTTCCCTGTGGCCGGATGTCTGACCTGTGACTTGTATGTTTGACCTTTTTATAGCGTATTATGACCAGTGCTTGTCATTCGGTAAATGGGGGTTTTCTAAGTTCTGATAAACCGTCTTCCTTTCAGCAAACACCTTCTCCCTCATGTCACTGGCCAAACATCATTCCAGTAAGTCGACCTAGTTTATGTCCGTGAGATCATACAGCAATTGTGATGTTTCTGTGAACCTAAAGAACTGACTGGTTTCTGTAACTGATCCCATTCTCTGCTACACCTATAAAAACTGCAGCCGATATCCCCAACCTTTTCAGTGCTTCAGGGAGAGCATTTGCACTCTTCTTGACATTCTTCTGTGATGGATTCTGTTTCTGGAGGTTGTCGTTTTACTGTGCAGTTGCGGAGTCCAGGTGTCTGTATCACAAAGGAGGATTTCTTGCTTAATCGGTAAACGTGTGGGGATTCAAGGTAGTTTGGCCTCATTGTAAGTGAACAAAAGTCTGTTTTAAACTGGGGTGCTTTAGATCTGTCAAGTTATCCAGCTAAGCGAGAAATCCTGTTTTCATGATATAGGCAGCAGAGCTCCAGAGTCCCTGACAGCAGGAGGAAAAACCCCTCTAGTCCTGCATAAAAATACTTTGGGGGGGGGGGGGGGGGATAAATGCTATGTAACTGATACTGTGTCCTTCCACAGTATCGGCTCAAATACGATTTTTAATATTTTTGCCCAAACCTACACTATATATCACATGTCAATTTGAACACTATTACACAAAGTACATGAGGTGAATTCAGTCCAAGCTTGTCTTAGGTGGGATTATTTCGGCGCTGGATTCAAGGAAGAGGAGCAAATTGGCGAATAAAATGAAAGGTAGGTGACTTTCTATATATCGTCTTAGGTGTGTATGTATGTTAGTCTTATTTTAAATGAGGAGTATGAGCCGACGACAGCAATAAGAGATGGTTAAGAGAGTGTGAGATGAATCTTAGGAAAGAGTATCTTGCGGAAGATACATATGTAAGGTCTACCAAGTATGAGAAGCTTTCGGGACACCAATCTGAAGTGTGTATGTGGATTTAAGGGTGTATTAAATTATTTGTAGGCTAACCAATTAAGTGTGAATTTCTGATCAAAAGATAATCAAATGACTATAAGAAGAGTTGTGTGACTTGCGTTGGATGAGATGTTATTCCCTTTGATCGAATAAAAAGGGCTTTTTTTTTTTTTTTTTTTTCCCCCTTTCACCTGTGAGTAGCCTTTTGGAGTTTGGATATGTTCAACATCCGCGAGGTCTAGTCACTAAGCCAGGGGTCTCCAACTCCGGTCCTGGAGACCTACTATCCAGTAGGTTTTGTGTCCCACTTGGCTTCTGATGAGTGACACCTGTTCCTGGTATTTACCTGAGAGCAGGTGTGGCTCATCAGAAGCCTGGTAGGATAGAAAACCTACTGGACGGTAACCCTCCAGGACCGGAGTTGGAGACCCCTGTTCTAGACTTATCTTCTGAGGCAGGTAACTGACAAAATAGTGAGACACACTAACAGCGCTGAGATGTGATGCATGCTTAAATTGCTTTGTTTTACATTGGTTTGTTTTTTTGTTGTTGTACAGCCTCCAAATACACAGGCATCATGTGATAGGCGCTTGTAGGTTTGTTCTAGCATTATAAGAATGGTGACAAGTAGTGTATCGCGATTCTTACAATAACCCTGAAATGATTACCGTGTACAATTTAAAATGGTCACGATAAATTATCATATTTTGCACCACTAGCCGGGATCAATCCAAACCATCTTTCTCAGTAACAGTAACATCCCATAATGCAAGTTCCCCCTGAAGTGCGCACACAACAGTGTGATGACAGCGTAACCCTGTCATGCAAAATCATGCATTCTTTGTGACTTCATAACATTGTGAAAATTTCATTTAGATCCTTCAGTGTTTTGCATGGCTGTCATAAGCAGATACTGTTTATTATCAGCGATTTTTTTTTTTTTTTTTTTTTTTTTTTTTTTTTTTTTTTTTCTCTCTCTCTTCTCTTCCCTGTTTCAGTTAATGTCTAATTGTTCTGATTTACTTAGTGTTAGCAATTGAGATGACATGATCAAATGAAGAGTGCAATCGATGATAACCGTGTTTCACACTTGTAGAGGCCTGAGATCCCACGCATGCAGCAGCAACGTAACCGATGCCAAAGTGCATCAGTCTGTGCACATTCGGGTGATGATGGATCGTAGTGCTGTGTTTTTGGCTCTTTCATGAATCTATATAAACCCCATAATTTCCTGCGTTCTTCACTCAGGTTGTAGAGCACCCAGCCCAACCATATCTCCTCAGTACAGCGAAAACGAGAGCCAATGGAACCCGATCAACGGTCTGATCCGTTTTCTTGTGTAAGTGGATGTGGCTGCAGTTTCCTACGGCTCTGCACTTTTGCACTACCCCGCAAAGTGGAAAGTCCATGCAAACTCCAGAGAGTGACACGCTGCAAAATCTTTACAGTCAAAAGTTTGTTTGGAGCTGGTTTCATCATTGTATTTTACCAGTTTAATCTAATTTTATTTTTCAGGATATTTCAGGAAAAAATGTCCAGAGCACTAAAGTGAGTACTTCTTGCCATGCTTCATTTTGTTGGTTTGGTTTTGAATATATGTATATTTTAACAAAGTGGAAAATGTAACATCCTGTAAATAGCACAATACATGTTGTCATAGAAAATATGCAATGAAATATACTTTATGGGTATAAATTTCAGTTAATGGAGCCACTCTTCTTAATTTCCCCTCTTCACAGCACGGTCCACACAAGCGGCCTTCCAAGCTTTGTGGATGAAGGCCGGTTCGTCATGCTACCAGAGAACTTGTGGTTCGGCCCCCTCAAACTTCTGACGCTATTCAAAAATTTCATGACTGTGTAAGTGCTGAGTTTACAGATTACAGTATGCAAATGAGAACTGTGTCCTAATCAGACATTGCCAGTTGCCTGTGACACTATCTCAAAGAATCTGTATTTTTAACATTCCACTTCTGTCCCCTTTCGGTTTGTTAGCTGTCGTGGTAATATTCTCTTCTCTTTGCTAAAGGACCATTCAGACTTTGCTAAGAAGACTTGGTAATTTTGGCCGCACATGGAGTAAGATTGATGACATCAAAAGAGTGTTTTTATTTCCAAGTAAAAGAGCAGGTAGGTCAAGTTTTATGGTAAATTAAGGCATTTTTGTAATCTTTTTTTTTTTTTTAAATATTGTTCCTCCAGACTTGGGGAACATGGATATCGACTTTGATACAAAATTCAAAGACTGAAATGCAGAGGATTGGTGACAGTCTTCTGACAGACTAGAAACAGAGTGGAGTAAAGACTGGTTCCCTTAAGTTACACAGGGTCACCAACTTCAATTTGTCCAGAAAGCCCCAAATGAGCCCTGAGAAAGGGGAAAAGACTCTAATCATATACCCCGTCAACATGGTATTTCCAGGTCAGGACAAAGTCAAGGGAACTAGGGACTTCATTTTAGTAAATGAAGTCCCTGGTTCTGTAAAAAGGTTCTAGTTCCAGAAGTTTCTGTGGCGAGAAAGCACCGAATGAGTTTGTTATCCTCTGCTGAAGGCTGTAGGGTCCTCATGTGCTAAGCACCTGTGTCTTTCTCCTAGTGTACATCTCTGAGAACTGGAAGGATGATGCCTTTTTTGGGAGCCAGTTTCTTAATGGATGTAACCCGGGAATGATAGAGAAGTGCACTGAATTCCCAGAGAAAATTCCAGAGATAACGAAAGTGTATCCTAACATCAAAGAGCTCATCCAGGTAGGGCCTTCAAATGAAGCCATTTATGTGCTTGTTTGTTGAAATGTGATGCATCTTCACTGGAACAGATCATATTCCTGTTGGTTGTTTTATATTAAGATGAACCTTAAAGGTAGGGAAAACTTTACCAATTTTTGAAGTTAAGGTAGGAGTTGGACTATAATGGATATTTTTGGTGGTCTTTGCTTAGAATGGGAAGATTTATATGGTTGATTATAAGCTGCTTGATGACGTCAAAGAGGGCGTCATTGATGGTCATCAGCAGTATCTGGCTGCACCAATCGTGCTTCTTCAGGAGACGGACGAGGGATTGATGCCCATCGCTATCCAGGTACTGCAGTATCCATGGCAATGCCATTCCTCTAGCAGTGTGTTTTGTGTAATGTGTTGAATGGTACTTCTGACACCTGTTTTCTGTACTTCCACAGTTGAAACAGGAGCCCGGTAAAGAGAACCCCATCTTCACTCCAAACGACAAGCCTGAGGCCTGGCTTCTGGCAAAGATCTGGGTCCGTAACTCTGATTTCTACCTGCACGAGCTGATCTCCCACCTTCTGAGGACACATCTGCTGGCTGAGGTCTTCTTCTTCAGCATCTTCACGTCACTGCATGATGAGCACCCAATCCTGAGGGTACAGTTCTTTCTTATGAGTGGCCAAAGTCAAAGCACATGGGACTCAATCAGGAGTAGATTTCCATTAAAATTTTTTTTTTTTTTTTTTTTTTTGTGTCTACAACGTACCAGTGAGGCATGCAGCATATTCACAAATAGACATGCTGTCACGGAGTGGATTAAGCATAAGTGCAGCTAGGCTGAACTTCCAGTGATTGCCCAGGTAAAAGTGTAAGCAGGATCGGAGCAGGAGATGCACAACAGCTTTTTGCAAACCAATAACTTGATACAACTACTATTCAAGGAGCAAAAACCACAACCGAAAAAGCATTTGGGGAACATGGAGAGGTTCTAGGCTAGTAGTGGTAGTTCTAGAACAAATTGGTCTTGAGCTGTTTCCTGTAGGCGGAGAGGGAATGTGATGACTGGACGTGGTTCCGCAGCTCATTCAATCAGCTGGAAAGCAACCTAGTGAACTGTCTGGGTATTGGTCTGCTGACTGAAGAGGGTGGAGCCTATTGATGGAGATGAGTGTTTGCTGTTGATGGACCTGTAAGCCAGCACCAAGGATCTGAACTTGATGCGAGTGCCTATAGGGAGCCAGTGAAGAGAGACAGGCAGCGGTGTGACAAGACAGCATTTATGGCTGACTGAATACCAGACCTTCTGTCTCGATTGTGATTAAATGCTGAAACGGTGAAATTACCCCGCAGGTTTTTTTTTATTTATTTGCTCAGTTTTGCTGCCCTACACTAAAGAATTTAAGACCCTTCTGTACTGTTGTCCACAATCAGATCCTTGCTGCCACGGGGAGATACACGATACCAATCAACGTAACTGCCAGAGCCACGCTCACCAACGACACTGGCTTCTTTATGAAGGTTAGTTGACTTGTTTTATACTGGTTTGAATATTATCTGTAAGGTTCTCCCCTTTATGTGCAGTAACTCACAGAGGGGTGAGTTGCCATTGGGTCAAGCCAGGCCCTTAACCCCATGGGATGCTATAAAAGTGGATAAGATGGCATATGTGAACACTAAATTTAATTTTACTTTACAAATAAAGCATTTCATTTAGCATAATGCAACAATAGCCTGAAGACTTGCTGTCATCTTCCCTGACAGTACACAGCCTTCGGCAAGGCCGCCCAGTGGGAGGTGTTGCAGAGAGCCTTCAGCCAAGTATCCTACAAGAGCCTCTGTCTGCCTGACAACCTGGAGAGCCGTGGAGTGCAGAATCTGACGAACTATTACTACAGGGAAGATGCCCTGGCTATCTGGGATGCAATATCTGAGTAAGGAGATTTCTGTGCTTTTCATTGGCTGCGTATCATAACCCATCCATCCAATCATCACCCTGTCAGGGACCTTGGGAAGGACAGGCCACTTTTGTACATTAGCCAGATGTTTTCTGGCTTCAGGCTTTGTATAACATGGTGTAAGTGTTAAGTATCATGGCTTATTCTGAATGCTGGTATTGTTTGTCTTTATTTCAGGTTCCTTCTGAAGGTCATTGATACGTACTACAAAGATGATCACGATATTAGAAGGGACACTGAACTTCAGAACTTCTTTTCGTATACTTACCATTATGGACTCCAGGGAAAAACAGGTAATGTGTTTAATAAGCACGAGATACTTAAATAGATATACTTTACCTAGATAATCTATCATGAACCACAAGCAAAGCATTGTGTTTTTTGTTTTAAAGAATTATGGAAATCAAAGCAAAACATTTTCCTTGGATTTTATTAGATTTACCGCAAAGCGTGGAGACCAAAGCGGAGGCGGTGAAATACCTGAGCATGGTGATGTTCACCTGTTCAGCTCAGCACGCCGCTGTGAACCACGCACAGGTGACACGCTAACTGGAGCCACGGATGATGAGATCCATGAATGAAAAGATCATTTATTTTTTTTTTTATTAAATCTGTATCAGTTACACCGAATACTTTACCCTCCCTACAGTATGATACTTACGCCTGGATGCCAAACGGTCCCACAACGATGAGGCAGCCCCCACCAAAGCACAAGGATCTGGTGGATGAGCAATACATCGTGAAGACTCTGCCTGGCTTGGCGGCCACCCTGGAGGCCATGTCTGTGTCCCGGTTCCTCAGTCAGGTCTCCAAAGACTTTGTAAGTGCTCAGCTGTTTGAATTTGCTGACCGTTGTGACACACATCTGCATCAGTAACCTCACGTTAGAGTTTAAAACAAATAACCCACATTTCACTGGCAGTAGGATGCTGGTTACTGGAATTGACCTGGAATATTTCAGTCGGTCCTTGATGCCTGTATTCCCCACATATGGTTCCCCGAGAGAACCAGCATGACCCTATTGCCATCTCGATCTACTCTTCTAATCCTAAACTCATCCATTCTGCTCTGTGAGCTGTAAGTGATCCGATACTGAATGGACAGATCTCATTCTCTACTATTCAGTCTGTGATAAAAGTAGGCTGAGTCGCTGTCATTATGCACTTTGATATGGGATCTTCTCTTCAGCTCCCAAGTGTAAGAGTGTTCATTTCCCTTCATTAGTTTTGCTCCTCAGCTTCCATATGTGGAATTTTAAATGATTTAATCAGTCAGTCCTCTACACTGCCCCCACAGGTTGCCCTGGGAACTTACGTGAATGCAGTATCCAGTGACCCACGTCTGAGGGATTCGATCAAGAAATTCCAGACACGGCTAAAAGCAATTGGGAAAGCAATTAAGGAGCGGTCAAAGGAGCAGCCCTTCCCTTACGAGTACCTGTACCCCGCTGGAATTGAAAACAGCATCGCCATCTGAAAGACGGGGTCGCGACCCAGAATTTAATGTCCTTCACTTTGATTTGCTAACATTACTCACGTTCTTGTTTCTGATTGGTAGGTAGTAGATGCTATTAATTGAGAGTTGAAGCTCATAGCTGGTGTTTGGGTGATGCATGTGATGGGATTCAGCAAAGTAACACTGTAATCCAGGGGCGTTTCACTGATATTTAGACTGTATCACACTGCATGTTCCTAAAGCTGCAGGCAATTTCAGCTTCCATTCCTTTAGTGTGTAACACCAACGATAACGGGGGCTTTTTTCACTTTAGGAATTAATGTCTTCACATTTTTTTGATTTTTGCCTGAGACCAGAATGGTCTTATATACAGAAAGCAGTTAACAAGGAATACATGTCATTTTGTGATATTCCACTAGGGGGCATACTAATTCCACACATTACTCATATGAACATTTCATGTAGAATTTCGTCAATAAATGACTACCAAGATACTGGTATTGGTTTTGTATTAAAACACTTGTGGGGAAGGGAGCAAGGGGGTGCAGCTTCCAGGAAGAATGGGCACAGCCTTCATTGCAGGTTCTACACGCAAATATGGAGGGTCTCACCGTATATATACACACACATAATCAGAAGCACACACCCAGCCAGAAAGGGACCACCAGTGACCAGCCCCCCCGATATATATACGTTAAATTCTCTGCCCCCTGACAATATGGCTTGTAAACATGCTACAATGGAGAATCCCACTAATTTTCAATGACTTACAAATTAAAGAACTAGATTATCCCAAATCTAGACAATTATCAGTTGCACCATTTCTGCTGTTTTTGTCAGAATATAGATCTGTGTGAAATGTGATTTAAAAACTGATCTGAAGCCTGGTCCACTGCTTTTGTGAGGGATCTCCAGCTCTGTATCCCCAGCTGTCCCACAACGGTGCCCATTAACCACGATAAGTGACGGTTTTTTGCTCCTACAGACCGAAATCACGTCCATCGGGACACAAAAACTCACCAGCGCTAAATAAAAGAATGATTTAATAGATCCTGTATTGAAAGCTATTTTACACAAATTATGCTTCAAGTCCAGACACACAGCAGCAGTAATGCCAGTTTCAGCTGGAAAAGACCGTAAACGAACAGCCCAGTCCGAAAGGGGGGGACGACAAGGGCAGCCAGAGACTCCCAAGTTTCAATAGGGTCCTGCTAACCAGACATGTCGAGGAATGGGGGGGGCAGGGGGGGGGGGACAGCTGTATAGGCACGATGAGTCTACCCAATTCTCCCATAATGCATACACACACATGGTAAATCTATATATTAGAAAAGAAAGTTTAAAAACATTCCACATATTCCACTGTGTGATTTATTTCTTACGTGGGGGTGTGTTCAGCTGAGAATGACCTGAAATATATGTTTTTCAGCCCCACCTTCCCGAAATTGCTTCACTGCACATTTCCTACTCTGGCCCTTCACATTACGCAGCAAAAACCGGCACTGGGCGGGAAAGGGGGGGGGAGAAGGGGGGCCTGGCACACTCCGGCGGGGGAGCGGGGGGCTCATCGACGGTACACCCCGAACGCCACAAAGCTAAAGAAGATGGTGATGCCCACCAGCGAGGCAGTGGCAGGGGCCGTGAAAAAGTGCCGGTACTGGATCTGAAAATACCAGAGCACGGACAGCATGAGCACGAAGAGGGGCACCATCAGGCTGCCCACATTGAGGGCCACGTGAACCTGGTCGGCCGCCCGCGCCCCTGCGGGCACCTGGGGCGTGGCGTGCTGGGAGATGTGGCAGTGCAGGACGCAGTTGTCGGTCAGGTTGAGCGAGGCCAGTGTCTGGGCATCGTCGCGTAGGAGCTGGCCCTGGTAGATCAAACGCACCTGGTGCTCCTGCCCTGCAAAGTACGTCCTGTAGGGGGAGACAAAGACATTCAGGAGGAGCAAGGAAGTCGCACATGTGTTTACGTTCAAAAGGTAAATAAGGAACACCAGATAAGCTTAAAATGAAAATATATATAAACAACGTAGGGTCAGCTGAAGAATGCGTGTTGTCCAACACCAGCCAAAACACTCATTAAAACCACAGCCAAGAGAAGGTCTCCTCTTGGTGACAGTGAGACCAAAGGGAAGCGACCCCAACAAGAACGAAGTGGTTCCACGCTCCAGCACAGCAGGGCCTCATTAAGGGATAAGAACAGTAGTCCAACACTGCTGGCTGTGTGCCCAAATACTTACAACTGAATTCCACCCCCCCCCCCTTCCCAAATCATATGCAACCCACCCCCATTTGACTGCGCTTCAGTTCATCAGAGGTGGTTAAACTTCTGATTGAGTCAGCGAGGATGTGGCCGGCCGAGATACCCCAGCCTAATAATCCATCCCCGGGGCAAATATAGGTTGGGAAGAAGGATGAACCCAGCCTGAGCGTGAAGGCAAAACTCTGCCTGTCATTCAACTGTGAGGCCCCTGGGACCAAGACCCATACATGCCTCTTGATGTAGCCGATGGTGTCTTCCGGCTTGACTTGGGCCACTCTCTCCGTGTCGTTGAGGAACTTGAGCCTAAGGACCATGCTCCTCTGGGCATCATCAGGGGTGTCACCTCCATCATGGCCGGGCTGCTGCAGGGAGGGGCCAGCATCAACAGTCTCTCTGTGTCGTAAACCTTCCACTCCGAATTCTCCGAGCTCGGGGAGGTTGCCCCCTGCTCCCCCCCTGCTCTGTTCCCCATCGGCCGGCTCTCTAGGGGACTCCTCCTTACTCCCCTCCTCGCTGCTACCAGCAGCCGGGGGGCTCTCCAAAGGGCTGGCATCATGACTGGTGTTCTCCTGGGAGGGGGCCGTCCGGTGCAGGGGGGCAGTAGTGGGACTGGAGGCAAACAGGTGCTCGGTGC
Organism: Brienomyrus brachyistius; assembly: GCF_023856365.1. NCBI lineage: Eukaryota > Metazoa > Chordata > Actinopteri > Osteoglossiformes > Mormyridae > Brienomyrus > Brienomyrus brachyistius. The sequence goes on along the minus strand of NC_064536.1, from coordinate 8,675,542 downwards.
GGTCGACCGTGTGAGTAGAGGCCCATGCCAGCACCAGCACCAGGACTAGCAACACCACCCCAAAGAGCACTGTCACCTCATCGCCCACGCCCTCGATCAGAGCCATCCTCAGGGCGTGTCCCAGACAAAGGTGGCGTTCAGGTAGGCACCTAGGGCAAAGGGAATGTATTGCGTGTAAGGAAGCAGCACAAACACACACAAAAAAAAAACATGACTTCAACCTGAAAGGCACATCGAAAACACCACCTGCTCTTTAAGAAGATGAAGGATCAAACAGACATATGTTCTGTTTTTAAGTTTTGTGGCACAATAGTGTGCAGCCCTGTTACCTCGCTCATCTAGGGCAGGGAGTTTGCATCTCACCTCTGCTCTGTATGTGTGCAGTTCGCATATTCGTGTCATGTGGGTCGCCTCCCACTGTCCCAAGATATGGTGTGTTTCTCAACATCAAGAATTCAGAAAATTACTTGTGTTCTTTGCAAAAGTGGTCTCGCTAACTTGCCTGCAAACGAACGAACTTAGGACGCAATGAATCATAGGATCGTTCTCGCTTGGCGATGGTGCATCCAATGCATCCTTGATATTCAGAGCAGGGCAAGAACCACTACTAGGGATTTTTACTGTCCTTTTGTTTTTAGTATTGGAACTGTTCTTCAGGAATGGAAGATGATGTAGAGCAGGCATGCAAAAACACAAGTACGGTGAAATACACATATCGAGAAACACCCACGCAGTTAGGCTAACTAGTGTTCCTACATTAACCATAATGCCATGCAACACGCACACACCCCCATGGGTCTCACAAATCATAGGTTAGCTAGGTCTTTGCAGGTGCTGAGATATCCTATATAAGTAAAATCAGCAACTTCAACCAATCACCTCAAAATCTTTTCTTGAAATATTTTTTCAAAAGCCTACACGAACAATAAGTTATTTCTAGAAAAGAATCATACACCACTCCGAAAGTAAGCATTTTGGTGGGCCAGTGCTTCTGAGCCACATCATAACGTGATACAGACCAGCTCCAACCTCATTAGGTAGGCTGTACTTTAGAACTAAAGGTCAAATGTACCTTCACACATGCTAAAGAGAGGAGCTCACTTTGAGCCTGATGCCTTAAGGCGTCCAGCCGCCTGAATACTCGGTTAGTGTAGAAGGTGATGCCTTCAATGGCGCCTGGCGTGGGAAACAGACAACTTTCTGTGCACAACGTGTGTGGTTCGTGTAAAACACTAAATCTGAATGCAGGTCAGGAGAAATACCTTCGAAATAAAACATTCGGGATAAATAAGTAATGACTCGGCAGCAGAACCGTCCTGATGTCCTTTTCTCCGTCATTACAGGTCCCGAGTCCCACAGCTGAACGTCAGTAGGTACTGACAGCTCCCACCCCCCAAACATGTGTCCCCCCCCCTTCCCCACGGGCCACCGCGATTTCACCATTTTAATTTGCTCAATGCAAAACCTTCACATTCACCATCCCCGTGTACTTATCCTTTAAATAACATTAAAAAATGAAGAATATCACGGTTTTAAAGGAGCTCCCATGGTTGTCATGGAGCAGCGCGGCGTACAGAGGCACAGTAGCCCGTGTTCGCACCGATACACCGGCCTCTCTGTCCGCGACTGAAACCCCAGCCCGAGGCCGGCTCCGCGCACGGAATCTGTCCGCTATAACAGCAACCAAGTGGAGCGCCGCGGGGCCAGCCAGGCCCACAAACAGCCCTCGCGGCCCTACTGGGCAAACAGGTTAGCAGGCACCATGTTTATATACAGCTAGTCAACCAGTTTCCCCAGGAAAGCCTCCCATCCGCACAGCTACACGAACCAGATAAAAAAAAGTAACCTGCAGGTCCTTAACCGCGCCACTACAACTCCGCACACGTTACACGATATAAAACATCATTTTAAAATGGTTTAGGTTTACTTACTGTTATTGTTTTAGGTTGCATGGCAAACAATTTCGGTCCTTTCCACTTAGCTTCACACTTCCTGGACTGTACAAGTCGTACAGGATATGACTCACACTAACCGGAGTTGGGGATTCTGGGAAATGTAGTGCTTTTTTAATCAGTCAGCCTGCACAATATTGATGTGTCTTTAGGAGGACGTCGTCAGACGCCACATATAGTTTGCGTCCCGAACAAAGTCAATATTATGTAAATAAAAATATAACATGTAAATTGATTACTCATTGGGTAGCGCTGCTTCCTCACACCTCCAGATTTGAGCATTTGAATGTCTCCTGTCCCCTTGTTGTGTAGGAATCCTACCACAGTCCAAAAACACGCAAGTAACCAATAGTTGCCACCTCTAATTTGTCTGTTTTGTATGTGTATGTGCTTATTACTCCATTACGCCAAATGCTATGTCTTCATATTTGTCTTGGTGATAAACATTTTAGTTGGACTGTAAACAGACTCCCTGTCATGAGCGATTTAAAGAGGTAATTTATTTATGACTTTAAAGAAACGGAGGCAGAATTCTCATTACTTCACAACCCGTTGTATTCATTATTAATCACCGCTCATTCAGTTAACACCTCCGACATGACTCGGTGTCTCTAAATTCGTTGTATCTTCCTGCCTCACCGTTAGGCTACATACTTTCTGCGGGAGTTCCACGCAGTCTGTGTAGTGTCTGTCCAAGAAAAAAAAACTCTTTCTTCTTTCTTCCTTTGGGGAAAAAACGATCACCTGCTTCTCCCAGTGCTGTCTGCTTATGGCCCTGAATGATCCTCCTATTTTCTTTGCAAACACCAGTTTCAATTTGCCCGGCGCAGTATAATTGGAGGAAATGGGTGACTGGGCGAAACGCAACACGCTGTGTACAACAGATGTACTTTATAATAAGCGGCTAGGAGACGGAGGAATGTATGTATGGAAGGATAATACTTATTTAAAAGTATCAGTTTACACTCTGTTGTTGCATCACAAAATTCCTGGAGATATGACGTGATTGAAAAATAACTGTAGCGGAACGCAAATGAAAGCCGGTGTTGTGCGTGAGAGTGAGCTACAGATGTTGTCTATACTGACGTGTGTCAGTCGATGCATCCTGCTAATATATGTATTATTTAATCTTTGAAAGATTGCCACTTAAACTGAAAACTCATAATTCCTTAGTTTAGCATGAAATAATAATCGCAAAAATGCGGTTAAATGCGCCCGTAAAGGCGGTGCTTCGCATACATTTCTTCTCTGAAATAGATCAGTGGTCATTGTTGACACACCACAGCACTACAACGAAGTGTGTCTTCTGCATTTAACACACAGCAAGGGACAATTAATTCAGCACATGGGGGTGGTACTTTCCGAGGGGGGATTCGAACCAGCGATCACTGCCCACAACTAGCTGGTTGAATACTCTTCGACTTCTTCGGTTCCCTGTTATTTCCCCGCGAGTATCGCTCCTTTCCTCTGGACTCGGGAGGCTCCACAACTGATCTTTCTTTAGGCAGTTGAAGGAGTAGGAAAATGTGATTCTAATGAATATGATGTCCACTGGATACACGTTTTCTTTTGGGAAATTATACTTGAACATTGTTACCTTTGGATTATAGGCCTATACGTGAAAGGGGCTGGTGTGTAAAAATCTGGCAGAGCAAGCGCTCATGTTATTTTGTTTGGGTCAGTTTTAAGGTGATTTTAAAGTAATGAGATCTTCATGTTCCCGGTTATCCAACTTTTTCCCTGACGTGCTCCATTAAGAACCTTCCTTCTGTTTTCTTGAATGCCACATTCATTGCGTTGCATATGATTGCCGAAATGATAAAAAACAATTACGAATCCAGTTAAAGATGACGTATGACAACCACGCAAACACAGACATTAGCCATGAGGAAATCTTCTAAGACCCTTTACTACCAGACCCTTTTGTCCGAACTATTTAAGATGTCTCCTTTTCATGGTACTGAATGTTCCTTTAATGTATGTATCAAAGGCATTGAGCACCTGTCCCTTAAAGAAAATTCACAGTACTGGTGAACACACTGCAGAACTTCAATTCACCATCAAAAGCCGCTACCAGAAGGTCTGACGAAGTTATACCAAACGGCAAGTAGGGCGCGCTATTACTGCACGGACTTCGCGCACGGAGGCGCTAGCGATCTGTCAATGAAATTACGTCAACATCCAGATGTTTAAACGCAGAGGCTTCGCCTCTTATTAATTCGATGTAAACCGGTACTTTTTTTCCAGTGTTTCAGTTAATTGTATTTCTTAAAGTCGAGGTAATTCTCAGATATACGTATTTAAAATAAACCCTCGTTATGATATTTTGCTATAAAATCGCACGTATTACTAACAGTCCAGTGCTGCTGTGTAAGAACTGCGTTGCAATGCGAAGAATGGTCCCGAACTGGTTAGTGGATGTTTTCTGTTGGTTTCGATGTGCAGTTACTATTTAATCATAAGGCACTCAGTGATCCAAGAAACAAAAATAATACAAATACTACACGGGTTCGCATGTAAGGGTTACGGGCGGTACTGTCATCTGATGATGATTTGGGGCATCTGAGCGAGAGCCAAGGGGTATCTGCGGCTTAAACGTCCGTGCATTCGGGGGCGCGCCCAGCGCATGCGCAGTGCGTCGCCGTGAACGTCCGCGCGCCAGCAAAGGGGTGTACAGGCCCGGAGGGGGGCAGTTTGCCTGCGTGTGGAAGCGAGTGTCAGACGGCGGGTATAGTCAGCAGGGAGAGGCTGGGATTGGGGCAGCCTGTCGGCCGAAAGCCACCTTTTAACCACGAAAAACGGGCGCGTTTCAGCGTGATGAGGACATTTTATTCCGCTCTGCATCGTGTGGTCGCAGCGCTGAGGAAATAATTTGCAGTTTTCGGAGTGAAATCGGGCGACGGTGCGGAAAAGCGTAGAGAGCCTGCTTTCGGCGAGGGGACGGCGGTCCAGACTCGGTTCCGTTTCGAGATCCGCTGTAAAGCTGCCTGCTTTGGATGTTCAGGGCTTCCTGACCTCACTCTCTTCTCCCCATCCCGAATCGGGCCACCCCACACCGAAGGATGCCGGACCAGATCTCGGTGTCCGAGTTTCTCTCGGAGACCACGGAGGATTATAACTCCCCCACCACGTCGAGCTTCACCACCCGGCTGCAGAGCTGCCGTAACACCGTCAGCGTCCTGGAGGAGGTGAGACAGACAGACAGGCGGGCGGGCGGTGCCTCTGTGATGGGTCACTGTCAGGGGAAGGGACCGGCCTTTAGGTGTGTCCAAACAGGCGGTCAGACGCAAAGCAGGCGCTGATGGGACCCTGTCAGGGAAAGTGGACCTGTCTTGGTGTGTTTATAGACCCAAAGCTGGCTTTAAACGCCCGGCACCACGCCACTACGCACCGTCGGGGGTGACAGGCACCGGATGCTGGCTCCCATAGCAACGGCATCCAGGGTTTCACATTATGTGGAGTAATTAATGAAATCCATCCCTGTTTGGGGGGGTCGTTTTGCTCCAATGCTTGGGTTATGTTGGGCTCTCGACTTCTGGGCTGGTGAGTCTTGTATCCTGATGTTTGGGCTCTTTTGCAGACCTTGGGTGCTGCTGCTGCTGCTCTTGGATGGTGGACATTTCAGTTCCACAGGCCTAGATACTATGTTAGGTTAGTCAGGGCCCAAAGAAACCTGACAACCAACGACTGAACGTGGTTTAAGGAAAGCAGTATTTCTGCGGGTAAAGGTGTTAAAAAGGTGTCCCATTGCATCATACTCTGGATTGACCTCCTTTACATCAGATTTCACAGCTTTCGGGAAAAAAAAGCAAAATTGTGTTAAAAGCCACCTCTCATCCTGTCTGCTTGAACATGTTTAAGTTGTGGGAATGTGGCCTGTAAGCCAGTAGGAGTGGCCTGTAAGCCAGTGGTCTGGGTTCGAGCATCGCTGTAGCTGTGTGGCATGAGTGACCTGCTTTCCCTCCATGAGCCCTGAAGCACAGAATGTTTGATTTAAAATGCTACTGGAGAGGGTCAGGGCACATAAACTGGTGGTTTTGTCAACGCCAGTGTTTGATCATGGGGGTACAGGTGCATACCTCCAAGGTTACACCAAGCACTGCCTGGGAAAGCATATGAACAAGTCATGCATGCCAGTGTCTGGACAAATCTCCATTATGTGGATGAGTCGCGGGAGCCCATGGTAAGACTAAACAATGCTTTTAATAGGTCTCTGTGCCATATCCGGTGTGGGCTGCATTACATAACAAAAACTTTGCAGTATTGTGGTGAAACAAACTGTACTTCAGAGATTCGGTGCAGTGTCGAGTGTGCGTGTGAAATGATGTCATTGGCGGTCAGGGGACTCTTTGTCTGCCCTGAAGCACGGAGTAACTCAGCAGAAGCTGGATTGTTGTGTGGTCGGTGTGAGGCAAAAGGTGGGAGGCTGCATGGACCTCTGTGCTGGGCAGTGGTACCCTGCTTGATCACACAACAAGCCACTTTACAGGTGTTTACTGCCCAAACTGCGGCTTTAATGAACTTAGCATGGGGACAAGGGGGCACCCAAAGACACGGGACGAATTTAACCCTTTCCGGGCTGGAGGGGACGAGGTCTTCAGATTCCTCAGCTGCCTGAGAGTGCAAAGCGGACTTGAAAAGGAGATAGTATAGGATTGCAAAAGAGGAGAGGCACTTGGGCATCTACGGTAGGAGCATTTGGAGCAGGGAGATGGTGACTGTCACACGGCAGCCTCTGGATGGGCAATCTCCCACTCTGCCTCCCGCACTCAGCCCCCGCTCCCGCTCTGCCTCTGTCTCCCATGTTCAGCTCCCACTCCCGCTCTGCCTCTGCATCCCGTGCTTAGTTTCTGCTTTACCTCTGCATCCCATGGTCAGCTCCTGCTCTGCCTTCCACACTCAGTTCCTGCTCTGCTTCTGCCTCCCGCACTCAGCCCACGCTCCCGCTCTGCCTCTGGCCCCCAACGTTCAGCTCCCACTCCCACTCTGCCTCTGCCTCCCATGTTCAGCTCCCACTCCTGCTCTGCCTCTGCATCCCATTGTCAGCTCCTGCTCTGCCTCTGCCTTTTGCAGTCACCACCCACTCTGCTCCTGCCTTTTGTGCTCAGCTCCTGCTCTGCCTCTGCCTTTTGCACTCACCACCCACTCTGCTTCTGCCTTCCGTGCTCAGCTCCTGCTCTGCCTTCGCCTTTTGCACTCACCTCCCACTCTGCCTCTGTCTTCCATGCTCAGCTCTCTATTGATTTACAGGCTGCTTCAGATAATGGATTGTGGGTAAATGAGGCTGGAGTGATGGGCCAGTGCATCAGGGAGGGACGCCAGTTTATCAGTGTGGCGCTGATGTGGCTTTTGCTTAATGTATATCTGCATAAGGACGGCTACAGACCTGGATATCTGCTAGAAGAGCCAGATGGTCTGAGCTGGACGTGTGGAGATGCGACACAGATGAGGCCTGAAGAATGCACGGTATTGGGCTGGTAGGTTTGGCCTGAGGCTGCAGGTCATTCAGAGAGCCATTAAGGCCACGATGTGGATTTTTTTGGAGAATATAATGCCTTCACCCTTCCATGCTTTACTCCTGTACTGATAATTGTCCTCCATGTATGGGGCAGCAGTGAGCTTCGCATGAGCTAATCGGTGCCTTATAGCAAAATAGTGGGATGCAAATGGTGGCAGATGGGAGGGTGGTTGTTACACCCTGGTCAGCTGATGTCACACTTCCTCCCAATTACACTTCAGTGTGCGCAGACGGACACGTGGCCTCCACCCGTGCAGTGCAACCTCCAAGTTGTGAAGAGCATGACAGCGTGGGGTGTGGCTTGAGATCGGGCCATTTGAGATGTGCCTGTCTTTTATTCTCCTGTGGTGGGTGGCTACTGTGACTCACCTAGCTGTAGTAGCCATGGGGCATGACTCCGTCTGGTGGAATTGGACCTGCAGTAGCAAGAGTCACCAATGCCTTGTTTCCACCAACACGGTGCTAGTGCCGGGGCAGGGCTGGTTCTTGGTTGGTTCCTTTTGAGAACCTGCCTGCATTTCCAACAGTTTCTAAAAAGAACGGAACACAAATGTTACATAGACATAAGTGAGAGTAAAGTAATGGTTCATATGAATTCCGTTTTTTGTGTATTTATCTTAATCTGTCATTTTAAGTTTTTATAAGGTGCTGAGCTGAAAAAAATTAGCCTTTAGTCTCATAGTTTAAGATTATATCTTGTTGTGCTCTGTCTCTATTGCTTGTATCTGCTTCTCTCTCTCTAATGGCTGTATTTCTCTTCAGTCTGTGTGTATAAGTGAGTTTATTCTTGCTCACTGTTTTACTGCTGTCCTTTTTAAGGATCACGCAATAAGAGTCTGCTAAAATTTGAACTTTGCCGTCCACCTCATGGTCTCTTCGCCACTCGAATGCCACAATATTTTATTGATTCGACCTGTGGTGTTTTATAATTTATTTTTAAACCTGACCAACAGGTTGGAATTTTGTTTTTCGGCTTGCAATGCAATGTTATTCGGCTAATAAGCTTGCAGGTTGTTTCACTTCTGGCACCGATGTTATTAGACAAAACTATATTGATTTTGGATTGAATTTTCTGGGTATGCAGAACATTTGGGTGTGATAGCGCATCCCACCAAGGTCAGTTTTTTAAGGAGGAAATGTATGGAACCGGTTCCAGCCTGGCACTGGCTCCGGCACCGTGTAGGTGGAAACGAGTCACAAGACTTAACTTTTATGCCTTGTCTGCATAATGAAATAACAGGTGTCTTCTCAGGACTAACAAGCAGTTCACTGGAAAAAAAAACCTTCCCTGCTTGTGTGTTAAGTGTGCCCTCCCTTTATTGCACACGTATGAAGCCTGCCCTCCCTTTATTGCACACGTATGAAGCGTGCCCTCCCTTTCCGCCCCCCTCTCAGGCACTATTCAGTGGACCTGTTCAGTCTCCTGCCGGGTTGTGATACATCCCTTCTGTTCTCTGCTCTGAATTTCCTCCCATTTTAATAGAAAACAGGAAATGAAGGCATTTCCCTTCCTCTGGTTAGCTGGATGCTTGGCCTGTGAGTCTCTGCTGGAAGGTGGCTGTCTGGGATATTCAGATCAGGGCAAATCGCTGTGTGTTTAAAGGCAGCTCATGCCCCCGTGCTTAAGGATCTCTGCATCTAAACGGAATCGAGCAGACGTGGATATTGTATAGAATTGAGCAGGGTCAAGGATAGGGTTAGGGCCATGATCAAGGTCAAGGATAGGGTTGGTGTCATGGTCAGGGTTAGAGATAGGATTGTGGTCAGGGTCACAATCGACAAGATTCAGCTTGGCCTTGCGGTGGTGGGGTTTGAGTTGAAGTGTTATGTGAGAGCTGTGTATGAAGGCCTGAATCTTCATCGTCATCATTATTATTGTTGTTGTTATTTGAGACAACTTTTAAATCCCAGAATGCCTTGCAATGCAGAGACATGAGCTCTTGCTGCTGTGTGGGATGGAATCCATCATTCCGCTGTGAGAGTGTGTCACAGGCGCCTCTTCTTCCCACCTGCTTACCGCAGCTGCCGGTGCTGTGTTTCCACCACGCCTCCTACCTCCGTCCCCCAGCTGTTCCCACCCTTAGGTGAGCTGGAGGAGGGGGCATCAGCAAAGCTGGCATGGACCTCTGCTTCTGTCGCAGAGTCTGCTTTCCCCCGGGTGTGGCCTCACTGCCAGTCTCGTAGCTTCATGGCTTAGCACTCTTCTCGAGTTTGTTGACGTGGTAAATTATGCAGAGAAGTCTGGTTCATTTTTAATGAGGAAACCAGGAGAAGGAGCTGGCTAGCCCTGTGAAGGCCCTCTCTGCTTTTCACCAGGAGTAAGAGGCCTGCTGGCCCTCAGGAAGATCCATCTGAATCCTGATCACATCAATAGTGTGCTGCTCTGGGAGTTGTTTGTGCAGTACTGGCTCTCTGTGTGGCCAAATCACATTGCACTTTTGCAACAGGAAGGATGTTTTTGTCTTCCCAAGGCTCGTGTGAAGATCGAATCATGAATGACAGTCAACATTCTCCCTATAATCTTTCAAAGACTAAAATGCCTGTTGCCCTTAGTGATGCTTCCCTTGAACAGCTATGAAGTTATTTTCGTTTCGTGTTATGTTGCTGGTTGGATTAAGGGCCAAAGTACATTTGATTTGTCCTCAGAATGTCGCTCCTCATTGAATCGCTCTTCAGTGTGTCATTGTGTTACTCCTTAGCGTGTTACTGCTCAGTGCGTTGCTCCTCAGTGTGTCGCTGTTCAGTGTGTCACCGTGTTGCTCCTAGTGTGTCACTCCTCAGTACATTGCTCCTCAGTGTGTCACCGTGTTGCTCCTAGTGTGTCACTCCTCAGTACATTGCTCCTCAGTGTGTCATTGTGTTGCTCCTCAGTGCGTCATTGTGTTGCTCCTCAGTGCGTCGCTCCTCATTGTATCGATCTTGAGTGTGTTGATCCTCGGTTTGTCAATCCTTAGTGTGTCACTCCTCTATGTGTTGCTCCTCAGCATGCTGCTTAATCAACCTCTATAGTCGATGATGGCCATTGAAGAACCAGCTTCACTTAGGCCTGCTTGTCCATGAAAGAGTGTCTCACCCTGTGAAGAGTCCCTGTCTGCCTCTGCTTAGAATAATCTGGGCTGTGAGCATGTGCTTATGTAAGGGAGGGGGAGAGGGAGGCTGGTACCAGAGCTGCAGCCGGAGCAAATGAAAGCTGGATTAACCTACTTTTCCTCTGCGACAGAGGCTGGGAGTGTGGCAAGGGTTCAAGGTGGTTCAAGGACCTTGAGATTACCCATGATGCATGGCGCCATCAAGTTTTCATTAGTACTGCTTCTCTTTCTGGAGAATAGTGCAGCTCTCGCCTGTGCCTCTGCCTGCCACCCCCTCCTGCACCCAGTGGACCTGTCTCCTGACTTGTTCTTCTGCCTTGTTCTGCTTTTCGGAGCAGGAACGTGTCACATTATTAGTGGGGCTGCTGTTGGACCTTCCTGTCTGGGGGCCCACGGGCATGTAGGATCTGCTGATGTGAAATCGCTTGCGTAATGCATTTCCAGCAGCAGACACTCTTATCTACAGTGCTTATGCTCTCAGTTTTTATCCAGGTCCAGGGGCTGGACATCGCTGCTTCTCCTCACACCTCTGTCTCTGCTGGATGTTGCTGCCCTGATGGGGCGACTGCAGGATGGGTCTGGGGACTGGAGACCTCCACTCACTATGGGAGGCATAGCTGGGTGAACATGTTTGTCTAAATATGACTTTTGTGGAGGGAGAGCATTTGAAAAACAACCATAAATATCTGCCAAGCATCACAGATTTCTAAAGCTTGGTGAACGTGGGATCTAGGGGCTTCCTATAGTATTGAATCATTACGATGGGTAATTGCACCATGCTGAATGAGAAGGAGGACAGACTGGATCCAGTCTAAGAAAACATAGAGTTTTTACCCTACTGACCCAGCTGATGAACTCATACGCGGTTGGGGTAACCTGCGTGGGGCAGTGTTTTCACCACCAGGGGCTCGTCCAGGGCAGCAGGGGCTGTCATGATGGTTCACGGTGCCCAGAGGCCCATTCAGGCTGCTCACGTTCCCTCAGAATGGGGCTGATTACACAGCACTCAAATTACCGTAGCAATGTCATCTTTTCCATGTCGTCGCTGTGGACATGCAGGGAACGGTGTTCCCTTTCAGCTGGGAGCAGAGGCATGCTTCACATTCACCGTCTTTTCAGAAAGAACCTTTCCGTGAGAAAGCGTCGCGCGGATGTATGCGCAGGGGGTGGCTGGAGACCTGAATCTAGCCGTTATATTTGGCTAATCTCCCTTAAGGACATATGGAATTTTTATGGCGCTTTTCCACCACACCAAGTACGGTACTTTTGGTACTTTCACTTTTCCATTGACTTCCAGTCGAGTACCAGTACTAAAAGTTCCAGCTGGGGCACTTCTTTGGTACTTCGCTACTTCGACTTCGACTTTTTTTGTCGATTGGTTATGCAAATAGCCTGCTGTTGAAACACAATACAAATACCCCTTGAAAACAGTTGCGAACTCAGAAAATAATGATAAACAAAGTTTAAAAAAAAGTGATTCGGTCATAAGAACATCCATCCATCCATCCATTTTCCAAATCGCTTATCCTACTGGGTCGCGGGGGGTCCGGAGCCTATCCCGGAAGCAATGGGCACGAGGCAGGGAACAACCCAGGATGGGGGGCCAGCCCATCGCAAGGCACACTCACACACCAGTCACTCGCATATGCACACCTACGGGCAGTTTAGCAACTCCAATTAGGCTCAGCATGTTTTTGGACTGTGGGGGGAAACCGGAGTACTCGGAAGAAACCCCACAACGAAATGGAGAACATGCAAACTCAGTACACATGTGACCCAGGCGGAGACTCGAACCCGGGTCCCAGAGGTGTGAGGCAACAGTGCTAACCACTGCACCACCATGCTGCCCTCTCATAAGAAGTATTTTGTTGAATATACTAATACAGCATGCATATAGCACTGTAATTTAATTGTAATAAATACTGGGGTACTTATAAAACAAAAAAGGAATTTCTCACAAACCCGTCTTCAAGTGATTTAAAAATGATTATGATTGTCTTGGAGAACGTATGTAGCGCTCATGCAAAAGCCGCGGAAGTAAAACTTTAAACTGATTTTTAAACATAAGAATCTACTGTATAAAAGGACTAATAATTAAAAATGCAAGGCGTTGCTAAGTTTTCTTTCCTGTGACAGTAACAGAATAAAAATATTTCAGTGAAACTTTAAGCGCCGCGTTATAATGTCCGTACAGAATTGAAAGTAAGAAAAAGCCTTATTTTAATATAGCTCACTAGCGATATAATAATTGTATGCGCATAACATGCGATGTTGGTTTTACTATTGTACATCATCAAGCCGTATAATACACTACAGCCTTTCGAATTCAGTACAGAATACCTGCTGTCATGTCATTCGGCACCGGTACCAATCTTTATGCCAGTGGAAAACCAACATTTTGAAGTACCATAAATTCGGTGGAAAAAACCCCTTAGTTACCCCCAATAGCAGTGCCTGTCTTCAGGCAACTGTACAACTGGGTTTCGTCAAAGGGGGGGATGCATGCTTCCCCAGTCCCTCTTGGATTGTCTCCTGCTAATGAAATTATCCTTTTTTTTCTGCAAGTGCAGGTACATTGGAATGTTTCTTTTCGTCTGCCCCATCCTGCTCTCCATGAGAGCAAGCATGCAGTATACCTTTAGGTTAAGGGCCTTCCACAGGGGCCCAGAAGCATGCAGTATACCTTTAGGTTAAGGGCCTTCCACAGGGGCCCACAAGCATGCAGTATACCTTTAGGTTAAGGGCCTTCCACAGGGGCCCACAAGCATGCAGTATACCTTTAGGTTACGGGCCTTCCACAGGGGCCCTCAAGCATGCAGTATACCCTTAGGTTAAGGGCCTTCCACAGGGGCCCACAAGCATGCAGTATACGTTTAGATTAAGGGCCTTCCACAGGGGCCCACAAGCATGCAGTATACCTTTAGGTTAAGGGCCTTCCACAGGGGACCACAAGCATGCAGTATACCTTTAGGTTAAGGGCCTTCCACAGGGGCCCACAAGCATGCAGTATACCCTTAGGTTAAGGGCCTTCCACAGGGGCCCACAAGCATGCAGTATACCTTTAGGTTAAGGGCCTTCCACAGGGGCCCACAAGCATGCAGTATACCTTTAGGTTAAGGGCCTTCCACAGGGGCCCACAAGCATGCAGTATACCTTTAGGTTAAGGGCCTTCCACAGGGGCCCACAAGCATGCAGTATACCCTTAGGTTAAGGGCCTTCCACAGGGGCCCACAAGCATGCAGTATACCTTTAGGTTAAGGGCCTTCCACAGGGGCCCACAAGCATGCAGTATACCTTTAGTTTAAGGGCCTTCCACAGGGGCCCACAAGCATGCAGTATACCTTTAGTTTAAGGGCCTTCCACAGGGGCCCACAAGCATGCAGTATACCTTTAGATTAAGGGCCTTCCACAGGGGCCCACAAGCATGTAATTATTCTGTCGAGGACAGGGCTCGAACCAGCAACTTTCCAATTACACACCCCTCCCCCCCCGCCCCCCACATGGAGAAACCACAGTAGCAGGGTCAGTCACTGCCTACTGGAGATGCAAAGCTGAGAACAGGTTCACCTGTTGCATATTTTTTTTTTTTGGGGGGGGGGAGCATTTACTGTGACCAGGGGGTTTCTGTTTGGAGGAAAACAAAGATTCTGTGTTTTGCGTGTGACTACTTAAGCATAAGCCCCATAGGCACTAACGTCCAGTCTGTCTGTAGTGGGTAGGTGGGAATTCAGCTGCATTAGCCAATCACAGGTCAGGTTTCAGCATCATAGAAGGCAGCAGAGAAGTTTCAAAGGGTGGTTCAGAAAAAGCCTATTTAGTGTTGGCAGTGAGTGCGTGAATCTGTGGTTGCCTTTCGGTTTCCAGGGTTACGGCCGTTATCCTCATTTCTACTGAGCTCTGTAACATCTAGATATGTAAACACTATGATCTGTCTCTGATATGCTAAACATTAGCATTTCACCAGTGACACTGAAATCGATGAAGACGACAGAATTCAGACCCAACCCGTCATGGGGGTTTGAGTGTTTGTGTGAGGCATGCATGCCTCTGTATTGAGTCCCACTTATTTTGTCAGTCAGGCTTAAACCAACACTTCTAAATATAATCTACTGCGTTATATTTGGACGCTCTGAAGGTTGCAAACCAAGAGCTAAATGTTTTTCTCGAATATTGTCTCTGCTAGGCGGGCCTTGCCGTTCACAATGCACGACTCGCTTGCTGGGACCTGCGCATGACAGACATGTCCGGTACAGGCTGTCTGTGAGCCTGTCAGTTCGAGGATAAAGGAATTAGCAAGTGGTTTATAGATGCCATGCCTGGCCTCTTCCTGTCTCCGCAAGCCGGGCTGGTTAGGAATTGGGTTGACGGATGGGTTTAGTCACCCATGAGTGAGGCTGACGGACACAGGCAGAGTGGGAGCCCATTCTCGCCTCGTTCCCGGGCTTCCATCTTGCTGTCCGCCTCCATCTTCGGTTATTCATTCTCACTTTTGTTAGGATGAGAGAAGATTGGCGTCATCTTCAGAGCTTTAACCATGCTGACAGCTCCTGTGTGCCATGTACTATTCCGTTCCTGTCTGAGGGGGGCGCTGTATGCTACCGCGCCCCAGTTGGGTCTCATGTCACAGACGGAGGGTGAGCTCTTGCACATGTGTTTTCCTGTGTTTTTCCTGTGCATATCTGTCTCCAAGGCCGCTACGAGCTTTGTCTCCAGCACTCACTCTGCTGCTGGCCCCTTTGTCCTGAGCAGATGGGATCGGTGAGATACATTAACCAGCTGGTCATGCTACCCTCCTCCTGACCTTACCAGCCTTACCAGCCCACCTTATTCATCTGTTCTTGGATGTAAACTTATTTTAAAGTGTTTGGGGAAAAAATGTATGTGAACTACAAAAAAGCAAATGGCTTTGAGGGTGAGAGAGTACAGCGGGCTGATTTTACTGGCTCCTGGTCACTGGAAGCTGTGCTCACAGATGCTGACCTGCTGGTCTTCCCACTCCAGCCCCCCTCTGACCTGAAAACGCAGAGCTATTACATCAGACGGGTGGGTGATTGGGGGTGTTACTCTGATGGTTTGTTTATACGTCGGCATCTGCGTCCCCTTAGTGCCGCTCTATAAAACCTGCGTGTCAGTGACGTTATCATGACACTGGCCAAGCGCTGACCCTCTCTCATCATGCGAGGTAAACATGGACATCCTTCAGAAAGTAGAGGGTTAGGATGCTCCATGGGGCTGTGGACTGTGGCTCGGGGAGGCGACTGTGGCATCGTTAGAAGCAGGAAGTGAAAGATGGAGAGGGAGATTGTGATTTGTGAGGCTGAGTGTGAGGCCCGCTCTTTGCAAGCCTAATAAAACAGTATTTCAGTCATGAGGAGAACACAGCATGGCTGGATTCTGACTTAGAAACATGTCATCTTTTCCAGAGATGAGTCTAACCCTGGTATTCAGCATTCCCGGCTTAATTTAGAAAGCTATTGTCAATGAACATGACGCATAAAGCATGAACTGTACTTTCCTCAGTAACCGTGAGTGAGCAGCTGATTTCTCTCTATATAGTCACATCTCTCTCCTTGTTTTTTTACTGTGACGTGACCCCCCCCCCCCTGCACTGTACCTGTGCTAGTAAACCTGCCTTCTGCTCTCCTGTGTTTTGGTGTGAAAGTCGTTATCACTTTCAAAATTAGAAGTTAATCAGCATTGGTAAATTTCCTTAACTGACATGCAGGATGCTCTGTTGAAAGCCACTGGAGACTGATGTGGATCACAGTTGAGTCTGGAAAAAGGTCTGTTTGCAGAAATCATTTTTTTTCCGGCTGATGTACCTTTGGCGTAAACGGGGAAAACAAAAAGCCAGGTGGGAGATCGACTGATGAACTAAGTGAATACAGTCCTGGTCTGAACCCCCATTTAAGCGGGCTCTGTTAAAGGATCGTGGATGTCGCTCTGTGTTAGAGAGAGCACCTGTGAGCACTCTTCAGCATCATCATCATAATATTAATATACAAGTTCCAAATGCAGACCCATGTTTATATAGCTAATTATGATTAATGACAGATCCTCCTGACTGATTGAAGAGCACATTTCCAGCTGTTCGCCATCTCTAATAAGACTTCCTGCTGTTAATGTCACCAATAGAGGTGCGTTTCATCCTTCAGATGGAGACAGAGCTGGGGGGGGGGGGCTTTGTGTGGCAGCCCCCAGCCCCCTCGTTTCAGTCACACCTTCCCCGCTTCTCTTTTGATTCCCTCGGCTCTGGTGCATGAGGTGCCACGTCTCCAGAACCAGGGCCCGTGACGGTTCACTGCTTTTTTTTTTAACCTCATTCTCGGCAGGAGTGATATTCAGTCGTAGACTCTTTGCCAGATATGTGCACATGCTTCTGCTTGGAGAATTCTGCTTTTCAGTTTCAGTCCCTGGGTGCTAGTCTAGTGCCAAGTGTCACTTTTTTTTCTATCAGAATCAGGCCTGTTTTTGAGCTCAGAGATTGACATGTGGGACCAGGCTGGCCCAGAAAATGGCAGCCAGCATGTCGGAGCCGAGTAAACAGGCAGTTACACCTCACAGAAACATACGCTGCTCAAATTGTGTTGCAATTGGTTTAAAATGCCCCTTTAAAACGGTCTAAATGTATTTGTAGAAGTAATGATGTAAAAACTGCAAGCGGACGTAATGTTCCTTCCTGGATTCTCATTTCTACTGTTGGTTTTTAGAAGGTAAAATCCTCTCTTGTTCATTTGAAAAAGACGCATTTCTTTTAATTTTGCTCTAAACTAGAAGACTGGCAAAATGTATAAATTGCATAAAGGACTTTTTGTCTCTAAAACAAATGTGTTTCTTTTCGATATGAAATACTATTGGTCTGCAGGATTGGAGATAAATATTAAAACAATGAAACTGGCTGTGGCCTGTCATCTGCAGACGCAACAAAGCAGCAGCTCATTAGTGGTGGGGGGGTTTTTTGCTGCAAGTTTGAAGGCATCTGTTCGTGCTTTGGAAGTGATGGTAAAACTTGCTTGTGCATTGCTAGCCTGATGATACTGAAATGTGTCAAGTGAGGAGCCTCGGCCAAATGAGTTCTTGCAGAAGGCCTCCTTGCTCTCTGGGGACAAAAGCTGCTTGACCTTAGTGGCCCAGGATCACTGGAAAGTATTTGCTTTTGGAGAAAAGAGCTGCTGTCTCTGGAGTGTGCTGACTCTGGGGAACATGGACTCTGGGGCATGCGTACTCTGGGACTGGAGCTTCCTTTTACAGCTTCTGACCAGGGCTTCTAGGGATTTCTTCTTGTGATGTTCCCTGCTAATGTAAAAGAGAGGTGGTGTGGTTCTCCCTAGGTTGACCTAGATTGAAAGTATTTTTTTTCTTTCTTATCCTCCTTAAACCCCAATTCTACTAATTTGGGGGGTGAGGGGGGGGCACAGTCATTTGAATCGGCACTTCATTTCCATCCGGGGATCAATAAAGTCATTTATCACTGAATTGAGGTTTATAGAGCCTTTGTACTCAACATTTTAAAGATAATAGATTGTTTTAATGAGAAGGTTAATGGTATATGGAGAGAGTTCATTAGTATAATGTTTCGGACAGGCTATGGGAACATGTCTTATGTTTCCATATTGTATGTGTTTGGATCATCCGCGTGTTTAGAAATGGAGATGCATGTCCCAAGAGTGCTTTCCATGCAAGTCTAGGACAGTTGCAGAGACGTGCTTGAGGCATGTAAACCCTCCCCTGACTGTAGCACTCAGGTGGAATGCTGCTGGCCTCCTCCTAAGCTGAGTTGAAGAGTTGAAAATCCATGATTACAGTATCGGGGCAGTGTTTCCTCTGCTTCTGAGTGTATGGTAAATCATTCCAGCAGCGCCTCTGTTCCTCTGCAAGATAATGTGACATCTCATTTACCCCTGTGTCTGCTTCAGACTTTAATTGCCACATTAGCAAATGGAGGTTGATGGTCATTTGTAGTCATTCACCGAAGTCAACGTATCTCACTGGCAGTGCCATTAGGTTTGGGTGCTTTTGCCAATGTGATGTTCAGCTCACTTTCATTTTGTGTTTCACTTTATGATGTCTCGGAAACAAACGGGGAGTCACACAGGGGAGCAAAAACAGGAGCATTTTGAGGAAAGACAGCACGGTGTTATAAGGAGAGGGGAATGTGATGGGATGATGTCACAGGACCACACGTCACACACATGGCACTGTTCTGTGCAAAGGTGTCCCGGGTCACATTGTGTGTGTGAGATGTTGAGTTCTAGGGCTGAGGGCTGTGAATCACCGGCCTTTAATACTGATGGGAGAGGGGTGAACGAGGACGCCTCGGAAATGCTCAAGGAAAACCAGTGTCCCTGAAAGGGTCACTGGTCGCATGTCATCATCCACTGGTCCTGCCAGTGGTGGTATTCTGGTGCTGGATATCTGAATACGCATGTAACTGGAAATCAGCATCGTTTTTAGGATGGTTTCTGGACATTATTTGAGTGTCAGCCTGGAAGTTCAGCCTCAGATCAGATTTCTATGAAACAACCAGAGAAGCTGGAGCATCACATGACTGCGTGGAGGTAGCTTGTGATGCTGTGTGTTGACCTGTGCCTGTCCCTCAGCTCCCAGATGAGGTGAGGGCTCAGGATAGCCGATGTTTTTATCATTCACACATTCGGAAACGAGCCTCCCGGGCTGCGGAGATGAGCGCTTTCACAGATCACAGCCCGGGTCTAGATCCAAGCTGAAGCACCCTGCTCTACAGTGCATCCTCTGCATATGCCAGTTTACTCTTACAGGTGGAAAGCCTGGTATAAGGGAACTGATCCGAACTTGTGACCCTCTGGCTTTCGGTCCAGGCTTTGGACCTGTTGCAGCTCTGTGTGACTCCCTCTTGACCCCAGTACGAAAGGGCAAGTGACGTGTGCACCATCTCTCTGGTCGCAGAAGATGAGGCAGCTGAAGGGGTGACGTGTCACTGATTAGTCCTGCACAGAAGATTTTGGGTGGCGCTACGACATGCGGGCGTCTGTGATCTGGGTCACTTGTTCCTCGCTTGGATTCCGATTCCTTATTAGGCGGCCGGCCGCACGGTAATTAGAATTTTTACTGGGTGTTCTGCAGGAGCTGCGCGTATCAGGCTGGTTTTTACTCCTCGTTTTGATCCCGTCGCCTGCGTGCGACATGCAATTGGTGTCGCTGAGAAAGACCGTCACTTACAGAAAAATGCAAAACAATGCCAGTGATATATCTGCCGAAGTCAGAATGGTGCTCGTGTAGAAGTGAACCGGAACACTCACGGAGCTGCCACAACAGCTAGGTCAGATTCTGCTCCTCAGCTCGTCTATCCACTGATGGGTAGGGGCTTTTGGTGCCGGATGTGCCACTGCATCCCCCTGGTAGTGGGAGCTGGAGTGGGCCATACCAGTGCTTCACTGGTGGTGGACCACCCAGTACTGCAGTATCAGTGTTTCAGTAACCAGACCTTCTAATCTAGTTCCAGTGTTGCAGTGGCAATGCACCAGACCAGCACTCCTGCTCCAGCTCGCAGTACAATATTTACACAATTTTTTTTTTCTTGGACCATCCAAGTTGTCCAAAGTGACTTGTGTTAGTAGGTTTTACATTTCAACCCAGTTTGTGACCCACTAAAAGTGAGTCTTATTCCAGTGCAGTTGTGGATTTAATTTCTCTAGCCAGCGGAGGCTGAACTGATGAATCTTCATGGATGTTTCTGAGGATGTGTGGGGCGGCTTCTCGACTGTTTGATGGCTTGGGGGATGTAGGAGAGAATGGCTCCTGCTTTTAGCTGTTACCGCAACATTGCGGCGCTCGGCTCAGGCTGGTGTAGCTGGAGTTAGCTGGTATTTGTATCTGATGGTTCCCTTTTAGTTTTGCCCTTCTCCAATCCCAAGGCAGCGGATACAGGACATTAGTGGGTGCTGGATGTTTGTAAACATACAAGGCCCCTTCCGGTGGTGATTTCAGGTATTAAATAAGAAAATGAGAAGGTCATGCTGGTCATCTTTTCGCCCCTTCTAGCTGTGAAGAAATGCCCCACTTGCTTGTGTGAAGTCATCAACATCCTAAAACCCCAGATTGATAAAACTGATTCAGATCAAAGAGTCTAAGCTTTGTGGGACTCAGTTGGACCTGCATTGGGTTCTTGTCTACTGTGACTCCCCACCCCCTCAGAAAATGCTCATATCGCTCCTGTCTTCGCTCCTCCCAGGAAGGAGGCAGAACGAGGTTGTTAGCGTTTTGCGTTTCCTGTCTGCTGATGACATGTCTTCCCGGCCTTCCGGACTCCTACTCTCTGCCTGGATGTGTGCACATGTGGCATTGTATATTTTAATCCTGGTAAATATTTACATGGAAAACCAACCACTTTTGGCAGGGATGTGACCAATTGTCTGAGTGTCCCATCCCTCGCCCCGGCCTCGATAAATACGCGGTGGGGAAGCGTTTACCAAGCCATGGCTTTCGGAGGAGGCTGATGCTGCTTGTGCCACCCAAGGGCTGAGCTGAAATGCTGATCTTCAGCTGGAGAGCTTCCCTTCTGGATCTGCTTGTTCAGCTGAAAATGTTGGTGTTCAGTGAGAAAGAAAGCCACGGGAGGCGTTTCCAAGGCCAGGTTGGAGAGAAGCAGGATGTTCCTGGAAGACAGAGCAGGAATATCATGGTCTGTGAAAACCTCCACAGAGTTTCCCAAAAGCCCCACATCCGAGGCAGTGCCTTGTCCGCTTTGTAACCCTTCATCTCTCAGGCCCTGCGTAGATGTTAAGAATAAATGCTGGTAGATATTGTGCCCTAGCAGAAGGTAAATGGCCCCTGTTAGAGCTGCATCTCCCAGTTCCTCAGCCCAGTGCTGGCAGTGCCTGGAGGCGGCCTCACGTCATTGCTATTGGCACAGTCTGCCCCTGCTTCCCAGGGCCAGCGGATCGTCCTGCATGACGCGAATGGAAAGGGACCATAGCGGTGAATCACGTCTAGCCCACCCAGCTCTGAGTGACAGATGACCTTCGATATGCCGGGATTGCCTCCCACACATGTGGTAATGGATTCGGGATGCTGACAGATAGATTGGGCCCTGCTTATATTAACTGAGGTGTTGTTTAGACCTCCAGATGACACTGGACATTGAATAGGCTCCTCATAGAAGGTCATGCCACTAGGCACATTCCTAACCCCCCCACCCCCACCCCCACGGAGGTTCTACCCACATGCCAGGGCACTTGTGTCGGGTAAACAGATAGCTTATCCTGGCGTGGAGAGCAGGGGGGTGGTCCTTACATCGTCTACTTGGGTAAAGCTCATATCAGTGTGTGTGTGTGTGTGTGTGTGTGTGTGTGTGTGTGTGTGTGTGTGTGGGGGGGGGGGGGGTGCTGAGCCAGTGTCCAGTGAAAATGGACCATAATGCTGGTATATTAGTGCATATTTTACTGCTAGATGTGTCAATGAGCTCTGGGTCGGCATGGCACAGGGCCAGCATGTCCCCCACCCTGACCCTCACCGCCGTCCTGTCAGCTACTCCCCCCCCCCCCCCCCCCCCCCCGGCACAGTCCCGATAAAGATCTGACGCCTGGCATTTCCCAGCTGAGACACAGGTCCCAAAGCAGGAAGCGATTGTGGAATCTGCGCCCCCCACCCCAGAGGGTGGTTTGGAGCATTACAGCACTGTACGCCGGGTTGTCGACACCCAATGTCATGCGTCGTGGCCAGATGCCACCGCTGCCCCCTGCTGACTGGTTTCCATTCTGCTGCACTGGCGCAGGGACATTGCCGAGGCTTCTGCTTTGTTCCATGGCTGTTTGTCTGTTTCCATTTCGCTTTCGCTTCGTCAGGCCGCCAGGCTGGGCCGACTGGTGGAAAGTCACGGGTTTCTCACTGGCCTGCATCCTACGGGCGTGTGTGTGTGTGTGTGTGTGTGTGTGTGCGCGGCTCCATCCTCTGAGCCAGATCGCTGACGTGGGACGAGATTAAGGGATTACGGGGGCCGACTGAGGGGAGGGGGGGGGGGGGGGGGGGACTGCTTTGCATCTGGGCCTGGGAGATTTTTTTTTTACGTGCTCTCGCTATCCAGTGCAGAACGTTGTAGGGGGGAGGTGGCTGTCCTGCGCTCAGCGGCGAGTCTGAAGGCGAACAGGGTGTCAGCAGAAACGGGGGGGGGGGGGGGGGCTTCTGACTCATCAGAATAGCGTGAAGTACTGCTGCAGCATGAGAGGGGGTGCATCCTGGTCCAAGGTACATAAGGGTTACATCCCGCAGACAAGTGACCGGAGGCACAAATCCAGCCTCCTCTCTCCAGTGGCGTAAACACCGATTTGCAGCCTTTTTCCTTTACAGTCCACCTCGAGCTTCACTCACTAATCAGCCGTGGACAGAAGCAGGTATTTTCACTCCACTTTGTACCACAGCACAAATGACACACGGGTTGCACGGTTTATCCGCTTTTGCGTCCAAGAGGCTGGTGATGTGCGGAGGGTGTGATTCCACGCTCCTCGCCGATTCCACGTCGAGAGACACCTCTCGTTATGCATCCTCCTCCTGTGCCGATTCCTGCTGGATCGGACCGAACAGCTATGGCTGTGAGCCCTGCTGAAGGATGGGGAGGTGAGGGGGTCTCTGTAATCCGTGATGTGATTCGGAGGCCCGGGCCGAGATGAGCCGTGCCCGAGAAGAATGAGGAAGCGCACGCTGGGGAATTCGCCTTCTGCAGAACAGCCTCCCCTCCCAGAGTCGGCCCGCATCTGTCAGCACGGGACGTATTAAACAGGATTACTGAGGAGCGGCAAGATTTTCTGAACGCTCTTGGTGCCCTTATTTAATTTATTTCCTCCGGAGCTGAGCTGCTCTCTCCGGTCCCAGCACTCCAGCTGCCTTCTGGCTGCCCGGCAGGAATGTGCAGCGATGCCCAGAGGCCTTCAGCCTGTTATCCTTGTTTTCGTAGCGGCTGGTGAGCGAATCCCTGCTTAGAGGTCATCTGCTCGCATTCTTTTTGCCATCGAGCTGTAGACTGACCCCTACTGGCCTTTATTGTCTATCACCAGGTGCTTTTTGTCATATCCATGCATGCACCCAGACATATAAGTATGCATACGTATATATATCAGACATGCACATTTGGTTCTGATGGGTCGGGACGTGTTGTGTTTTTCACGGAGCTCTTGGCATGGCTGTGTCTGGCCCGCATCTGGGCGGGATACCGAGGGAATCCATAACGTGGCACTTTCATGACCATCCAGAGGCTGGGCGGTCGGCCCACGGTGCCAACCGATCAAAGGTCCGTCTACGCGTTATAAGCCGTGGCCGTTTCGACCAGTTTCAAAAGCAGTCACAGTCAACGGGCGCTCGTCATGGGTGTAACTATAGCTACGGGAAGACTTGCCAAGCCTCCAGATGGAGCCGCCAGGCGGGATTTGGGGCTTGTGTGAAGGCTGTGGGCGGACTTCACTCCCCCCATCTGAGTTATTAGGCGATGAATCCCACCTCTTCTCCATTCCTGCTTTCTGCTTGTCGTGTGCTGTGGCCAGTTCCTCTCTATCATTTGAAGTAGAATACAGATCTGTGGTGATCTGAACTTGGGCCTGACCTCTTGAGGATCCAGGTTAATGTGCCCGTGGTCCACAGATCGGCTTTCCTACGAAGTGTCCTCTCAAATCTCACAGCCACGTGCCCCTAGGTCCTGCCCATGCAGGGATGAAAGCACTAGTTTAAAGGAGGCTGTTTGGGCTAGAGGCGACCTGCTTGCCCTGGTTGAGCTGACACACAAAGACGCTGCAGGTTGCTGCTTGGTTCACGGTTTTTATAAGAAGGCTGGGAATTCAGGGTTTTCAATTTGCTCAGGGAGACTCTCCTCTCTCCTGCTGGCCATGCTCCCAGCCTGTTTAAACATCATTACACCTATTAGCTACAGCGCTAACATAACTCGCTATTCTCTGTCCGCTAACCAGACGGCCTGATGTGGAGGCCGAGCTGTTGGGCTTTTATGCGTTCCTCTGAGGTAGCAGTATAGCGCTTCCTGTTTTTGTGGAGATCATTGAAGCTGCCAAAGCTGAGATATGCAGACCTCAGACAGCTGCCAGGAAGATACTGTGAGTGACATTTGCAGTGGGGAAAGAAAATTTTAACATGTGCTGTGAGCTTTCGTTTGTGTGATAGGGGTTGTCCATGATAAGCAGGGGATGTTTCAGTGCTTCCAGATGGGTGCGGACAGGAAAGGTGGAGTTATCCAACATTTCTCCTGTTGTCAATAACAGTGATTCCCCTTAGATGTTTTTGAGGTCTTGGAGCAAGGTCCAGACTACTCTTTGTCAGTGTGCCTGACAGTCTTACCCTGTCAGATTCATTGGCCAGTGTCATGTGACTTGAGGCATCCTCCTTCTCAGTTAGCCAATGCAGACACGGGCTGTCATTTTTCGTGCTTTGTGTCTCTTGTTGATACAGTTTTGTGATTCCCACTTAACGCTGCCTCTGTGGCTCAAAATTGTCTCATGAGGCTCTACCCACAATTCATCTACCCTGCAATTGAGTGACATCAAAGCCAATAAACCATGGAGAAGATAGCCAGCTGTACCCAGAGAAAGACCAGAAAACTTTACAGGGGAAACATTGGGCTGCTTAATTATACTGTGTATTGAATTAGTAGAAAGTTCAGTGTTCTGGTCATGTTGTTTTGTTGGTATTTATCGCTGTCGTAAGGGAATACCGGGGTTTTTCGCCTCTGATTCTCTCTGGTGGGCTTCCATTGATGGTTTTCCAGGTCACCACTGTGTTGTGTTAATTTTTATGGAGTGCAGAACACCCCGTTGGGTTTGTGGCCACACTGTCCTCCCTGAAGGATTAACAGCCATCTTTAGAACCAGAGTGCCTCCGGTCCCCAGTAATGAGAGGAATCCAACCTGTTACGTTTGACATTTATTTGTTTGTTCAAAGCTTTCCTTCAACATTTCACTTCCTGCATTCCGTGGACTGCTTGTAAAGCAGCAAATGGACACTCGGTGGGGGGGGTTGACTAACTCCCTAATGCTGCTGTGAAATGTGAGGCACCCGCATCCACGATGAGGGGGCCGGAGTCCTCAAACCTTTCTTTGACACGGGTTTTGAGTCACTGCTCAAGAAGCATGCCCCTCAGTCCATTTTACTGCGAGAACCAGCTGTCCCACTTGTTAAATGGTTTAAAGTTCACTGTCAGAAAGACCCCCCTTTCCCCACAGCACGTGTCAACCTCCCATCCTAGACTGTGTTTCCTGCCATGGTAATGATTCATGTGCTTCCTGGGATGCGCAGCTCCTGTTTGGCACAGTGCAGGTAGGCAGGATCATTGGCTGTGGGTCGCAGCACAGGAGCAGCCTGTCGGTCTGCAGGGGATTGTGGGACTCCAGCACCTGGCCATCGCACCCCGGCATCGTCGCTTTGTAATGCTCAGTGGGAATGCTGGACCAACGTGGGAGTCTGTACCTTCACATTCTGTATCAGGCTGCACCCGAGCTTGTATTCACTGACACGCACTCACTTGTGTAGCACCATGAAAGACAAGGCGCCACTGGAAGTCCTCAGATGTAATAC
The DNA here is from genome assembly GCF_023856365.1 of Brienomyrus brachyistius. NCBI lineage: Eukaryota > Metazoa > Chordata > Actinopteri > Osteoglossiformes > Mormyridae > Brienomyrus > Brienomyrus brachyistius. The sequence continues at coordinate 8,649,437 of NC_064536.1, read as the reverse complement.
CACACATTGAGAACAATGCACACATGTAATGCACATTTGGGCCAGCAGGGGTCGCATTCGCACACTCCTCCCTTTAAATCCCACCACCTGACGACTGACCTGTCCAGTTACTCTGCTCATGCTGGTGCCACTTCCAGGACTGGCTGCTTAACTCTCATGCCGGGAAACTTTTCAGTCTTTGGTCTGAAGGAAAGAGGACAGAGTTGGCTGGTGTCACAGTGAGCCCTTGGAGCAGCTATGCTTTGTTATTGTGAGCATTTCAAAGTAAAAGCATGGAAAGTGCTGGAAACGCCAGCTGGCAGAGCTGCTTATGTCCCTGAGAGGCAAGAATTGAGCTCCAAATAGTTTCCCCTGTCCTCATATTCACTGCTCTGGTCTCTCTGTCCTGAGGGAGCCACCGTTCCAATGAGAATGTTGGATAACCTGGAACCTGACTCAGAGAGAGTGTCCATTCACGTCAGCAGAACTGAAGCACTTTGTTCAGAGAGCAACATAGCAAAGAGGCCAATTCCATTGGTTCAGATGGCCCAAGACTTGGCCAACACTTTGTCTTAGAGAGAGAACTAAAGTGAGATCATTTGTATCTACTCATCCGTATAGAAGAATCCGAGTTTGGAAGCTCTGTTAGACACTGTAGATTGGTTCCTTGTTAGTCAGATATGTATAGGTAATGAATACAGGCATAGAATTAACCATCACTCATTGTCAGGTCCTCCATTGTTTTGTATTTGCCTGTCAGGAGACTATTGTCTATGGAACTATTTTTGAAGACAACATGTCCTAATTAAATGGTCAAAGCAGAGCTTGGGTTGAGTAGTGAAGCTACTTCCATTCTTAGATCAGGTCTGCTGGACTTCTTTTAGTGATAAAACACAGATGCTCCAGTGAAATGACTAAGCATATAAGGGCTTAGGGTTAGGGTTAGGGTCTTTTTATATCAGGGAGCACTTAGTGAGGGAAATCTGCCAACAATAAAACAAAGGAGGAATAGTCTCCACACCATGTGTAAACATTTTGTATCTGACTAGCCATCCTCTTCATTGGGCTGGACTTTAGGAGATGGCATCATCTTATGATATCATTGCTTAGATCATAAACAGTGATATCACCATCCTGGCCATTGATGCGATGATAGAGGTGCTGCCCAGGCTGGCAAAAGCGATGCCCTTGGGACCTGAGGACTGTACAATGTCAGGTCGCATTTCAGCTCTTCTCCTTTTACCGTCTTTTACCGCGCCCAGATTTACGCCTGCAGAGCTGCTGGGACCATCACGTAAGCAGGCTTTGTCGGGAACCTTACGTGAGTAGAGTTTGTTGGCTCATGCATCTTCCCAGGCCATGAAGCTGTGAAAGGCACCTGGTTTTAGCAAGCCTGCACTGGCACGCTCTGCACTGGCCGCCGTCTGCTGCATGGGCCGCTTCTGGAGACCTTCACGACCAGTACAGATTGTCAAACTGGGGAGGGAGACGTGACAGGAAGTCGGATATCGACTGGGCCCTCTGTCCCAATCTGGTGCTGGTCTGCAGGGAGCCCCCATGGGCTGGTGACATGCCTGACTGTACATCAGTGTGGCCTAGGGAAGGGAAATGCTGAATCTGCCCCCTGCTGGACGCTGTCAGTCACAAACAGCCAGGGCAAGCTAGTGGCTAAGGAGTCAGCCTTGTTGGGCTGCAGTGCTTGTGTGATGCAACTGATGTTCATGGTTCCCTGCTGTCCTAAAAGGAAACCACACTGTTCCCTGTGGTATTCACCTCTCTCCGCAGTGCTACTCTCACATATCTGTGTGTCGGTATAAGAACTGGCCCAACAAATGATGCCTATAGTGTAATTGTGTAATTGTGCCCTTTCTTCTGAGGAATAATTAGCTCTAGTTGGTTCTGCACAATGAAAGGGATCAGGAACTAAAAACTGAAGATGGTGCTCTCCTCCACAAAAATGCCTGTAGGAATTTTACTTGCATAAAAATGTTCTGAGGGCAGAAGGAAAAATGATTGGTTCAGAGAGATGACCAATCCACTTGTAGAGGAGACAGGACCAAGACATCTGATTGGTTGGTTCCACCTCCTCTAGTTGCTTGGGCTCGACTCCTCTACAAGCTGATTGGTTTAGAGAGAGAAGCAATAATTTTTCCTTCTGCCCACAGAACATTTTTGCGTGAGTAAAACTCCCATGAGCAAAAAAGCCCACCCAGACGCAGAGTGGGTGTATGCAGTCTAAGCCCTTTTCTCTGCTCTCCCTCTCTTCCTCAGGCTTTGGACCAGGATAGAACAGCGCTGCAGAAGGTCAAAAAGTCCGTCAAAGCCATATACAGCTCAGGCCAAGGTAAGAGCAGAGCCTACCTGCGTTGCTCGCTCAGTATTTTGGTTGACATACCTCCCGCAGGAGCAAATTACGTGAACTGTTACCGGTGTTACCTTTACAAGTGCAACGATGAGTAGGTTTTCACTTTGGCTTAGACATAGGTGGGAGCTCAGCTGTTCCCCGTCTTCATAACTGTGCAGAGACGTGTAGCTTTCACACTGTCGGCTGAAGCTGTGGGCGTCACTTCATTTGAGGCCTTGTCATAATTTTAGAGCCTCCTGGGCTCCGCTCATTTTTAACATGATTTATGGGCCCTGCTGCAAAAAAAGAGTCTGCATTTCTGCATCTGCTCCGCTCACAGGAGGACCTGCCCTCTCACTCAGTCAAATCTGCCATGTAATTGTGATTAATCATATCTTTCTTCTCCTTCTTCTTCAGGGGTCAGGTTTTACAGTGAATCTTTTTGCTATAATGGGATTTGTTTATATTTAAATACTATAAATATGCACTATATATTTTTCCAGAAATTTAATACTGATTGCCAGAGGATTATTTACTCGTCGATATTGCATAGTTAACTTCATGTTAGATTTTGGAAACGACCCTGTGGCCGCTGTGGAATGTGAGCCCCCTGCTGGATAGTACAGGCAGTAAACATTTTAGGTTTTTTTCCCTTTAAGAAGACGGATTACCTAATAATGTCACAGTGCCAGCAGAATCAGGCACACAAATGCTGCAGAATTAAACCCAGATGAGAGTGGAGCGCGATGGAGGCGTGGCCTCTCCGTCACATGACCTGCTGAGGGACTCTGCTGCTCTGGCTTTGTATCGCTGGTAAACACACTTCTGCACAGAGCCCCCCCCCCCCCCCCCATCCTCTGCCCCTCTCACTCTGTCTAATCATCATCCCGCTTCCTTTTTGACGGGTTTTCATCAGGTTTTCATTTGAAAAGGGCTGAAAATCAGCATGTTGGACAGAGTTAGCTGTGATCTATTACACGAAGAGTCGTGGTTTAAAATACCACAGCTGAAGCCGCACGAAAAGCAGGAGTGTCTGTGTCCTGTGTAACTATGGGTACGCTGTCTGTTTGCTCATACAGGAACAGAGGGTGTTTTTTTTTTTTATTATTCTAGGGTTTTCGGGATGGATGATTCAACAGTGACACGCAAGGAAAGCCTGAGCAGGCCTCAGATGGCGTCAGTGAATTGCTGTTAGATAAGGGCACCTTATCCTGCTTAATAGCATGCTGTGAGCATACTCACTTCCCTATTTTTATTCTGCTGGGCTGGCTGCTGAGGGCAGACTTATTGAAACCGTGTGGAGTTGCGCTTCTGGACCGGGTTGGATTGTCGGATTGGAGAGCGTCTTGAGTGTCATTCCGGAGTGTCAAAGCTGCACGCTCATTTATTTATTCGCTTATTTTTCGATTTGCATTCGGTCCACAGATCACGTCCAGAATGAGGAAAACTATGCTCAGGCCCTGGACAAATTCGGCAGCAACTTCATCAGCCGGGACAACCCTGACCTGGGCACGGCTTTCGTGAAGTTCTCCACGCTCACCAAGGAACTGTCAGCGCTTCTCAAGAACCTAGTGAGAGGCCTTTGTCAGTCGCCAGTATCGGCACCCCCGGCCTGCTCTGATTAGTTTCCGGGGCCCCTCACAGCATCCCCCAGCCTGCTCTGATTGGTTCCCGGGGCCCCTCACAGCATCCCCCGGCCTGCTCTGATTGGTTTCCGGGGCCCCTCACGGCATCCCCCGGCCTGCTCTGATTGGTTTCCGGGGCCCCTCACAGCATCCCCCGGCCTGCTCTGATTGGTTTCCGGGGCCCCTCACAGCATCCCCCAGCCTGCTCTGATTGGTTTCCGGGGCCCCTCACAGCATCCCCAGCTGAGCAGAGCTCTGCCTCTAAGGGCCAGTGATGACCCCAATAGGCATGACCCCGAATTGACCACATCTCCCAGCTTCTCCTCCATCTTCTCCAGGCTGTGAACTGTAAACATAACTCTTATATTAATAGTATCTCTGATTATGTTACCCCTAAGCATCATGGGTAAAACAGGTGATCAACAGCTGTGTGATCTAGACAATACACTGTGACCATCCTGGCCTGTTCATCTTTGTACCTCAATAAATCTCTATCTCCATCTCAAGCAAACGCTCCAGCCAGGTTAAACTTTGACATACCTGATGTACCTCAATCCTAACTCCCTGGCAGATGCTCACGCTCCCCCTTAATTGATACCTCTCTCAGAGTACAGTACATGGCAAACAGGGTGACCCCCTGAAGTAACATGCAAACGGTTGAGCCAAAGCATCTAGGGGGCTGTTTTATGAGTCAGGCGCAGTGACAGGACAGAGCATCACCAGCTGCAGGGTGCGGGAGGAGCAGCCTGTTCATCTCATAACAATGATGTCATTTGTCTGGAGAAGCCGATATGAGCATCGCTGCTCACTTTTCGGTTTTTAAGCAACCTGCAGAGATCCTGGCATCATGTCCCACTTGGTTCATATCCTCAGCCTAGAATGTGAGTCTCGATTTGGCTGACTCCTCTTCCTCCTCCTCCTTCCTCTGTAGCTCCAGAGTCTCAGCCACAATGTCATCTTCACCCTGGACTCTCTGCTCAAGGGAGACCTTAAGGGGGGTCAAAGGGGTAAGATATAGCCCCGCCTCTTCACACTCCTGATTGGTGCAGTCTGTCTCCCTCACCTCTCGCGGCAAACAAGGCATTCAGATACCGGTCATGTCAGCATTGTCATTCTTGCTCAGCTTTTTGCTCAAATGTGTGTTGCAACAGAACACAATTGGCCTCTGCTATAGTTAGTATATTTGAGCCCCCCCCCCCCCCGATAAACCACATGCTTCATCCAGCCAGGTGTTGTGTTTCCTCACACTGAGGATCCAGACCCAGCCGGAACAGCTGCATTTCTACCATCAGTCCAGCATCTCTGTCCATGACAGCAGTCAGATGACCTCAAAACATCAGAAGCTGCCTAAAAATGATAGTAGCCCCCTTCCCCCCAGCAGTCTCGTGGGATTCTTAGCTCAGTGGTGCTTAGAATCCTCAAGAATAACCCGTGAATGAAACGGATGCCTGACATTCCTAGTGTGAAATTTTTGTCAGATACTGTCAGTACAGAACTACTCAAAGTTATGCTGTAGTTGTCAGGTGTTCAGCGTTCCTGTCATACTTGTATGTTTTAGTTTTATTGTTATATATATGCAGCCTGAGATTTGTGTTGTGATTCTCTGTATTTCACGTGTTTCTTTTTTCCTCCCCTCAGGATTTAAAAAAACCCTTCGACAAGGCATGGAAAGATTACGAGGCCAAGTTGTAAGTCGGATGGGTGTGTGTGCATGTGTGTGGCTGTGGCGTTCTGTGTGTCATGCTGACCTAAGCGAAAGTCACCTGTAAAATGATCTGGCAGGGTATCAGATTTATATTCAGAATCCAGATATGTACATTACACGAAATTAGGAAACGCTTTACTTTCACCGTGCATTTGATGTTGAAAAGTGTGGGAAGAGTCTGTCTGTAAATGTAAGATTAGCATTCGTCTGTTTTTTTGGTGGAGTCACTGTCTTTCTGTGAAAATTTCTGTTTCGCAAGATTCAAAACATCTGTCCGCATTCTGCGATCATTATCTTAATGTGAGTGGCCTACACCCCCCCCCCCATCAATTCTCCGTGTAGGAGCTGAACTTTGGAGCAGAACTGGCATTGTCTCTGATAAAGGCAATTAGTTGGGTCTGTAGTTCTCTTTCAGAAGCAGGAGATGAACATTAAGTAATGAAATGGCTGTTTTCTTGATCTGAGGGAGATTTCCCGGGGGGGGTGGATTGAGATTATACTGTAACGCATGTCCCCCCTCCCCCACATGTGGCTCTGCTGCTCAGCCCAGTCGCGGTCCAAGCCTGACGCCGCTTCCCTTCTGTGCCTCAGCACCAAGATCGAGAAGGAGAAGCGGGAACATGCCAAACAGCACGGCATGATCCGCACGGAGATCACCGGGGCCGAGATTGCGGAGGAGATGGAGAAGGAGCGCCGGCTTTTCCAACTGCAGATGTGTGAGGTCAGCGGGGACAGGGGTTCAAGGTCGTAGAGGGGGGAGAGCGCTAATCGGCTGAATGAAGGATGAACACTGTGCTTATGATGAGGACCATGGCAGTGCTGAGTGGTATGTAGGCCAGTCTGTGTAGGGTTTCTGTTGCCTCAAAGAGGACTTTCGACTAGGTGTTGAAAACTTTACTAAATGGCTTTTCTTTGAGAAGGTATGAAAGATGGGGTGCATTACTCCGAGAAGCACTTCTTTGAGGGGGCAGGGAGGGGTTAAAGACACTTGCTTACAGTTGCTTAGAGATAAAGGTGCAAAAGCCTTTGCTGGCCTTGATCTTCTGACTCCCTCTCAGGCTGGGTCAGTCAGGCTGCGACGCCAACCCCCCCCTCTGGAAAAACCGCTGACTGAGCTCAGAATGGTATAGCCACCCCCACATCCCCTTGGGCCATTTTTTTTAGCAGATGTTCTATTTCATGGTCAACTATTTCATTGTTTCCTCAGATTATACACTGCAAAGACAGGGAACACCCCAGAGAGCCACCTGCCCATGTGTTTTTTTTTTTATGTGCGTTTGGTGGAGGTCGAAGGTCACAACCCCCGGTGGGCCACAAAGACCAATGTTGATGTAACACGTCCTGTCATAGAAGGCTGCCATAATAGTCTGTTTGTTTAGCTTTTTCATAGGGCTTCAGTGTTCATGGATAAGATAGCCTCATCTGACCCATCTTGGGAAATTCTTCAGTGCTTTGTCCCTGACAGACTCCAGTCAGGAGAGGGCGCCATATTTACAGTGGGGTCCTGGGTTTGCTTTACCTCCTTTGCTACCAGCTCTCTATTTGCTTGTCTCTGCTCACCATATAACCAGATTAGAATGGGAATCCATCAGACAGGGAGGCCAGGGAGGCGAAGGCTCACACAGACATTCGCGATCCATCTTCCCCTCTTCCGTACCGCAGGGACACATGGGCTGCTGTCGGATATGAGATAAACCTGAACTGCATGCAGTGGAAATACCTCGCTAGTAATTTCATAAATGCCGTGAAGTAGGAATCGGATTAGCTAGATGTTGTATTCAGTTGTTTGCCTGGCATCATATTTGGCTGCACGCGATCTAGGACAGAACGCGGTGACTTATAGCTTATCACAGCTCACACTGAACCGAACAAAGAAAATACATAAAGTATTTATCTTTGCTCTTCAGCAAAGCAGCTGGTTGGGGTGTTGAATTAATTCGATGGCATTTCGGGTATTTTTCTACGCAGTGACTTCCAGTCTCCGAATCATTTCTCTCTGTTAATCTGTAGCTTGCATCTCTGTGCCACTTGGACTGTGTCAGTTATTGGTCCTTCTTTTTCATCACACAGTACCTCATCAAAGTGAATGAGATCAAGACCAAGAAGGGGGTGGACCTTCTGCAGAACCTGATCAAGTATTACCACGCTCAGTGCAAGTGAGTGATGCCAGGACCTGCCACAGTCTGCGAAAGACGTTCGAGGGATTGTTCCATGTCCTTCTCCCCGGCCCAGATGTTTTGTGCCGCTGCGTCAAACTCCAAGTCATTGTCGAAGTGTCATACGTGATTGTTTTCGCGATGCCACGATACCGAGCAGAATAAGTGGGCATTTAAATGAAAAATATTCTAAGGATGATATGCGGAATATGCCGAAGGTGACGATGAGGGAGGAAGTTGTGAGCAGGATGACGTGAGGAGCTTGGCAGGTGTGAATCCCAGAGCAAAACGACCCAAAGGCTCGAAGAAGTCAGGCAAGAGGAGAACCTCCGAAACTAGCTTCTTAAAATAAATATGGTAGCAGGGACACCATGGAGTAACTGCAGTACTGCACCCAGCCAGCCAGCCCGCAGGGGTCTGTTTTGGGGGTTTCCGATGATAGACCACATTGTACTTTATTGCACAGGATGAACAGATATGAGGCAGAATGAGAGCTGCAGGCCACAGCGGCCAGATTTTGCTGCGAGATAAATCACGGTGCTGTATCCTGTCCGTGTGTGTTCTTGCAGCGTATTTCTAATAGATTGGATTCTCCTGTAGCTTCTTTCAGGATGGCCTGAAAACAGCAGACAAGCTAAAGCAGTACATCGAGAAGCTCGCCGCAGACCTTTATAATGTGAGTCGCTCATGCTTATCATTTCGGCTTCTCAGTTGGTGATTCAACTAATCATTGGTAAAGAACTGTCGTAAGCAGCCGTGTGAGCTGTGTGGTGGTCTCCCAACAGATAAAGCAGACACAGGATGAGGAGAAGAAGCAGCTCACCGCCCTGCGGGACCTCATCAAGTCCTCCTTGCAGCTGGACCAAAAGGAGGTAGGCTACCTGTTGGGGTCCATCACGGCTCAGTTTCCGGACCATGGTGCGGACCTGGGGGGCTGTTCTGTCTGGCTGTCTGGAAGTTTAACTTGATTGGCATTCCTGGTCTTGTATTAGTAACAGCACTACCTTAATGCACACAGTTAAAGCCTGTTTTTGACCAGTCAGTTTATTAAAATGAAGAATTGTCCCTCTTTTGGCCAAGTAGCACAAAAGCTACTGATTTGACCTCTTTGGACCTTTCAACCTGAAGAAGGAACCTGTTGCGGGATTTTCTCTACTTTTCAGTGGTTTGGGATATACCGGTGCTCCTCGACTTATGATGGGGTTACATTTTGATGAACCCATCGTAAGTGGAAAATGTTGTCGAGTATGATATATGATAAGTAAATAACTACTGTCACTGAATGAGTTGATAAATAATCACTGTAACTGGACTAAATATCAATACTTGAAATGTAAATAAATGAATGCAGTTTTATTTGGGTTAAGTACCGAAAAAACAGTACAATATGTTAAAGACTGTATTAGATGTTTATACCCGCGATCGCTACTGAGACTGGAAGCGGAGCTTGTGCGGATCCTGCCATTGGCCGGCATCAGTAGAAAGCACTGTACAGCATATGGCTATATGGCTAGCCCAGGAACAGGTTTCAATTCAAAGTTCACTACTGAATGCGCATCGCTATCGCACAAACGTAAAGTCGAAATATTGTAAGTGGAACCATCATAAAGCGGGTAGCATCGGTGCGTAAGTCTTAGATTCTCTCTGCTTCGTAGTACAAGCATTCTGCATCACAACTGCTTCATGAAGCCAGCAGAAACCTGTATTTCTTGTTTCAACCATAAACCCCATTTATACCCCTGAGTGCTGGCGTCCGCTAGCAGCGATACCCCGGTGGCGGTCAGCCGCAAAACGCTGGAGGTATTCCCTCTCCTGTCGGGGAGCGGCCAGTGCTGTACCATGCTGGTAGCCAGTGTGAAGTAGGGCCTTGCTGGTGACCAGTGTTGTGCCACACTGACCGCTCAGTCTAATGTCAGTAATTATGTAGCCCCCCCCCCCCCCCCCCAAAGACCTCTCTCTCTTTCCGTCAACGGGACCTGCTCTGCCAGCTGAGTCCCAGGGCCACGCCCTGACCTCCACCAGAAGCCGCTGGGTCACATCGCCGCCATCGTTCAGATGGGCGTTTCTCCTGACAGTTTCCGCCACTGGGCCGCAGAGCTTTTCTGTACATCAGCACCGCGCAGCTCATAGTTGGACATGTAGTGCTGATGTACGAGTCTGCTTTCAGCTGAAGAAGCCCTGAAATACTCATTGAAATATCGCAGCTCAGTCCAAGCCTGTTTCATTCTTAAACGTGATGAATTAATGACGCAAAACTCCTGTGTCACATAACAGTCAAGGGTAATATTTGGACAAGTTATTATACTGTATGGGTGGGATACCTATACTTTACAGTTAGCTACGCAAAAAAAAATCAACAGAAATCTACATCCTTCTGCCCACCTGGGAAAGCGCACAAATGCTGCACTCTCATTGGCTGCCGCTGGGCCACATGTCATTGTCTGAGGCAAGAACTTCCCACTGGCAACCCCCCCCGGCTCACCCTACAAACCAGCATGGGGCATTTGATGTGGGGAAGGCAGATGTGTCACTCATGGCAGTTTGTGAAGAGTGCTAAGGTACTGCTGTGCTAAGTGTATTTGCATGGATGCATAATTATTGTCTAAAGATGTACAATGAGATTAGTTCTACACGAGAACTTTAGCTGGATATGTATTTATTGGTATGCAAATGTGGAAAATCTTCAGTTTTTTGTTCACAAAATGGCCATAAGCCACATCTCCTTGCCTTGCCAACATTAAAGGTGCAGGTGAAGTTACTGGAGTTAAATGAAATACCTTCAACTGTCCAGATAACTCCAGTGGAGTGAAGATGATTCTAGAACTGTTTTCTTTTTTAACTTCAATTTCCTATGCTGGAGTAGCCTTCAAGGTCCCACTGATTTTTTCACTTTAATATCCAATCCTGCAGTCTTCAAGATTTCAGTCCCTGTAGTTCCCTTCAAGGTTCCACAATTTTCTTTCCACCTTATACTCACTGAGCGAATCCGACTTCTAAATGCTGCACCTGGCTAAATGTGTGACCGACATGTGTGTCTAACATCAAGTGCATCAGATGGCCGCTGTGTGATCCCCCGTGCGTTCCTGTTGCTTGCTGTGTGATCTGCCATGAAGACCTGCTTTTATGTGCTTTTGACACTCTGCCTTTCTCTCCCTCTGCCTTTCCTCCATGAAGTCTAGGAGAGTAAGTCCCATACCTGACTCGCATGCTTTGTGTGTTCTGCGTCTCTGCGGTGGAAGCGGAGCCGGCTGGGCGGACAGCGAATGCCCTGTAGGCTCACGCGCGACATTCTCCATGGGCCTGTGGTGTGCGCAGGAGCACCGTGAGAATGTTGTACCGTAGCTGGTTTATGTTGACGTCGAACTCACTGAAAGAGACGGATGTATATTGGATGTGGATTTCCTCTTAAGTAGGATGAGGGTGTTCAGCTGCAGAATTTGACTCTTTGATAAGTGAGGCCACCGCAGAGTCAGAATGGTAGTTATTTCTGCAATTGTCGGTTGGGTGTATCTTTGAGGATTTCAGTATCATAAAAATAGCCGGATGTGAGGCTCTTATGAGGTTCATAATTATCTGGGCCTCCCCAGTGGGACATCAGGCAAAGGGGGGTGTGTCTTGATACGAGTTCGCTCACGCCGGCGATGGTGCTGAGGCGGTGGTCTGCAGGATGTGAAGCGGCCAGCATCCTATCACTGCTGTAGTCGCTCTGTGACTGGTGGGGGTGCCCACAGAGCTGTGGGGGGAGCGGCTCGTCAGCGCCACAAGAGAGGAGGGGTGTCATCCTCACACCTGGCCTGCCAATAATTAGCCAGGGAAAGCAGGGAAAAGCAAAGAAAGGGGGAGACGCGTTGTTTGTGGGGGGGCATGCGGGGTGGGTGCGTGTGCAGTATGCGTGACGGGATGTGCGAACAAGCTCGTTATAATGCCCGTGTGTGTGTGTGTGTGTGTGTGTGTGTGCGTGTGTGTGTGTGCGTGTGTGTGTATGTGCACCCCCTAGGATTCGCAGAGCAAGCAGGCTGGCTACAGTATGCACCAGCTGCAGGGCAACAAGGAGTTCGGCAGCGAGAAGAAGGGCTTCCTGCTGAAGAAGAGTGACGGGTAGGCGTTCTCCTCTTCCTCCTGCTCCCCGTGTCTCCTGAGGTCGCCTCCATATCTGGGACACCTTTTTACAGAACCTGTCTCACCACCAGCTCCTCTAAATGATGCCCCTGTCGCGTGAGCTCAGGCCGGGCGCTCCAGGACGTCACAGAGTACTGTGCTCCTGCCGCACCAGAATAGCCCACCTCCGGCCCTTTAATCGGGTGCCCCTGCACTACCTGACAGGAGGCCAAGGCCCCCAGAAGAACAAAAAAAACATTCGGTTTAGTAGAAGAAGAAGCCTCTGCTTAATGTGGTCCGATGATGCAGAGAGCTGCTGATCCGTCCATCCAGCTATCTTCCTCTTGCCAGTCTAGTGCAGGGTCACGGAGAGCCTGCAGCCCATGCCAAGGACCAGGACACATGTTTCACTGTAATGATGTGTTTTACGCTCACACTCTGGTGTGTGTCACCCTCATGTGGTTCCCCGTGTTCCTACCCCTAGGTTACGGAAGGTCTGGCAGAGGCGGAAATGCTCAGTGAAAGGGGGAATCCTCACTATCTCTCACGCCACGGTGAGTGCAGCTCGCGCCTGGCAGTGACGCGGTTAAACGAAAGTGCAGGCCGGGAAGTCGAGGGAGGGGTCTAAGTACTGTGAAGGACACGCCCCCTCTGAGGGTGGTCACCTGGTTATCTGCCACTACAGCAGGTCAGCCTTGAGCCTGAGGGCATCGTTAGCCGTGCCGCTTTGCGCCAGCATGACGTGGGAGCTTCAGCACGTCCCGTGAGACGCCCTCGGCGCTTTGGCAGCTCGGCTCTGATACTGCGATCGATGAGCGTTTTGATCTCCGTTTTGCTATCAAAGGGCCACCTGTTTCCTCGGCGTAATGAAAGGGGAATAGGGCTTCGAGCTCCCTTTGAGATCCTTTGCGCTGGGCGGCTCTGTGCCCATGTTGTGCTGTATCCGGGAGACGTCGGTCAAACACGCGCGTCATACCCTGGCAGCTGGCTCTCTGTCCGGGCTGCATCGTTATTTAAAACCCAGCCCAAACCCCGACGAACCTATTCACTGATGCAGCTGGTATATGTTTTTAAGCAACTGTCCTTTGCATGGAAACACTTGGAAATTATTAGTAGATTATGTAGTTCAGAACACCACCTGTGTCGCTTTTACGTGTTTGTAGTCCACAGGCAAGGCGTTTTAGAGCTGTGTAAGGATGGAGGGGGCTACGGTGAGACGTGTGGCGTGATGGTGGCCGTCTGCCGGGCACTGCTGGCTTTGTTGTGACCATGTCACACAAGTTTAGTTAAAAGTAGCCTTTCTCAGAAAGCACTTTTTGAAGAGCTCTGACGGAGTGTTTTTTCTCTCTATTCCAGTCCAATCGACAGCCAGTTAGACTCAACTTGCTCACCTGCCAGGTCAAGCCAAGCGGCGAAGACAAAAAGTGCTTTGATCTGATTTCCCGTGAGTAAATGTCAGTAGCGTGTTGCTTCTCCTGTGGATCTGACAATGCCATTTCCCCCGGCCTGTGGAGACCCCCAGGCTTTCAGGTAGCGGAGAGTGGTGTGGGGGCCTTGGGCATGACCTCTGATGTTATCAGCAGCCATGACCTCTGACCTTTTGACCATTAGAAATATTTCTGTCACTGTAAAGCCCATATGACATGGAAATGATGCCGCGGCTCCTCCGTTCTCTCCCCAGATAACCGAACATACCACTTTCAGGCAGAGGATGAGCAGGAGTTCCTCATGTAAGTGAGCTTCTGGGAATAGCTGCGTCGCAGACACGTTTATAGGGCAGTGTGAGGTGGCGTTGTGATGTTTCATGAAAGCTGCCTCAGGCCTCTCAGAGAGCGGGCTGATCGTAACGGGCCGCCCAGAGGCTCACAGGCAGGGGGGGCATCTGCTGTTAGATGAATCATACCCCCCCCCCCCAGGGAAAACGCAGCTTCTTACAGTGTGAGGAGACCAAAGGTGTTTCAGACGGATGACCTCCAAACGCCTCCAGAGTTCCTACACTTAGCAGGCACGGCTCTGCCTTGTACACTGTAGATGTGTGACTGTTCTGTAATGCCAGCTCTGTTTATTAAGCTTCTGCAGAGCTGTAGAGATGGCTGACACTCCTCCCTGTCCATCACTGTACAAGCACAGCGAGGACCGGTACAGATTCTCACTGGACCTTCAGCTTAGCCCTGCAGCTGACGGCTCCCTCCCTATTCCCACACATGCAGCTGGATATCTGTGCTGACCAACAGCAAGGAGGAGGCCCTGAACACGGCCTTCAGGGGGGACCAGAGCGCCGGGGAGGATAGCCTGGACGACCTGGCCAAGGCCATCATCGACGATGTGCTGCGCATGCCCGGCAACGAGGTCTGCTGCGACTGCGGGGCCCCAGGCAAGCGACCGAATGCGCGAGCGTGTATCTGTGCGGCTGCACTGCCACTGCAGGCCATCATCGGCCAGCCTAGTGCCGCCCAGTGCTACAGCGCTCCTCTCGCCAGGTAGCAAGCTGGCACACTGTCAGCCGATGCTAATTAACCTCCTTTGGTGTAACTGGGTGACCCTTTAACTCTTGACTCTGACCTATTAAGGATCCGACCGCAGCTGCTGAATTTGACTTCGGGAGGATGGAGTTCTAAACCAACCAGCAGGTGGTGCTGTACCCCCCTCCCCCCCCCCCCCCCCCCCCTCCAGGAGGCTCTGCAAGAGCTGTGGATAAGATCAGAGAAGCTGATGCTGGGATTAGGTCCAATAAGATGACTGGGTCTTACCTTTACCTATCTTGTTGTGCAGATCTGCCAGTCCTTGGCACACACTTAAATATCCTCTGCGTGCTGCAGAAGAGAATGTGATGTTTTCAGAAATATTAGCATTACCTCTGCCCAGTTAAACACGGTGGTGCCTGATGCCCCCTAGTGGTTGAGTACCCATAATCATTATTTACGTGACTGATTCTTTCCTCCAAACCTACTGACAGTTCATTGTGGATCAGTGGTCCAGTACTTTTGCCAAGAAAATAATCTGTGAACCTGTCTAATTGCCCCGATCGACTGCCTTAAGGATCAACCTGTTGATCGCAGCATCTGCTGTAGATGATTCATACATTAACCGGCCAACAGTGTCCATCAGCATAAGGGCATAACCAGCGCAGCTTAGGTTCCGATGTATTCTTTCTTGTTTTTTTGGTTAACGAACCCTAGTCCAACCCATTAACCTCATTAACCTGCGGTCCCGAGAGGACAGTGCAACCTTGGCATAGTGATGCCTGCTGGAGAAAGACTGAGCTCGCAGGGAAGTTCATGATTGCCTGGGTTCCTGTCATCCTGCACGCTGCAGACCCCAAATGGCTCTCCACCAACCTGGGCATCCTGACCTGCATCGAGTGCTCGGGGATCCACAGAGAGATGGGTGTCCACATCTCTCGCATCCAGTCCCTGGAGCTGGACAAGCTGGGCACCTCTGAACTGCTGGTGAGTGTGACCTGGTCCCACTTGAGGACAGTCCAGTCTGTCATCACCCTGGGTGTCGAAGCAGAGGGTGCATTCAGAGCTATACACGACGAAATGTTGGGGAAACACTCCGAAAGCTGCTTTTGTGCTTCTGTCCTACAGGTGGCCAAGAATGTAGGAAATAGCAGTTTTAACGAGATGCTGGAGGGGAACCTACCTTATCCCTCCCCAAAGCCCACTCCGTCGAGTGACATGTAAGTACTGGTTCACTCACTCAGCTTTGAGCCGTTAACACTGAGAGAGCGAGTGTATTACGCAGGTATCTATGCAGAAGGCGGGGTCTTCGAACAGTCAGGTGATTTGCCCGCTTGACATCTTGCCCCCCCCCTCCAAATCCCCACAGGACGGTACGCAAGGAATTCATCACCGCCAAGTATGTGGACCACAAGTTTGCACGCAAAACCTGCACCTCGGCGGCTGACAAAATGAGCGATTTGTATGAGGCCATCAGGTCCCGGGACCTGCTGGCCCTGATCCAGGTGTATGCTGAGGGGGTGGAGCTAATGGAGCCCCTCCCAGAAGCGGGTCAGGTGAGGCTCCTTCTCTAGGGCATGGGTGGCTTCATGAGAAGCTGCCAGTTCCTTGTGCCTGTTGCACTGAAATATGATCTCATAGTGGTCTTGCTTAGATATCACTGATCTGAGACCAGCCTTTCAGGGGACTCTTAATGCGATTACTGCACTTTCCCATCTTGGGCTGACCTCTACAGCTTCTCCCTCCAGATCTCTATAACTCCTTACCCCCTACAGGAGCCTGGAGAAACTGCATTGCACTTCTCGGTGCGGATCGCGGACCAGACTTCTTTGCACCTAGTCGACTTCCTCGTGCAGAACAGGTGGGTGATGATCGTCCTTTTTTGCCGCGATCCATCCCCACTGATTGCAGAAACGCACAGTGCGTCTCTGTGTACACAGGCCTGGGCGTCCCCGTTGTGGTATCAGAACTGCTATGATAGGGCCATATACGCTGTGTGTGTCTTTGTGTGGCAGAGCGGGTGTCTGTGGGTAAACCAGGGGCGATTTTAGGATTTCACCCTGAAGAAATTTGGGACATAGCTCATAAATGTTTTTAGAAAAATTTTGCTCGGGGGGGGGGGGGGGGGGTGAGACAATAAATATGGTGGCTGAAGCCCCCTAAATAGGGTTCCAGAACCACCTATGAAATGGACTTTCCCTCCTGCTGCAGTCTGAGTCACATTGCAGTTCTTCCATCAGGCGGGATTATGGGAGTGAGCAATTCCTGAGGCTTAGCGACTCGGAGACCAAGTGTGCTGACCTTGCTCCCCCCTGTACCCCCCCACCGCACCACAGCGGCAACCTAGATAAGCAGACGGACAGCGGCAACACCGCCCTGCATTACTGTTGCCTGTACGACAAGTATGAGTGTGTGAAGCTGCTGTTGCGGGGCAAGCCGGCGATAGACATTGGTAAGCCTGCCAGCAAGAGCACGCCGTGTGGTAAACTGCAGTGTGATTGGCTACTGATGACCTCATCATCATGACTCACCGCTCCTGTGCCCACAGTCAATCAGAATGGGGAGACAGCCCTGGACATGGCCAGGAGGCTGAGGAATTCGCAGTGTGAGGAGCCGGTAAGAACCTGACGGCGAAGGAGCTGTAGCTTCACAGGCGGCTGCGTCCTTCACACATACATCCCACACATGATCTCCTTTAGTGTTTGTGATGTTAAACATGGATGTGGTCTCTCTACTTTATTTTCAAGTTTATAAAATTGAGTAATAGTAATAAACCTGTGGCATGGTGGTGCAGTGGTTAGCACTGTTGCCTCGCACCTCTGGGACCCGGGTTCGAGTCTCCGCCTGGGTCACATGTGTGTGGAGTTTGCATGTTCTCCCCATGTCGTCGTGGGGTTTCCTCCGGGTACTCCGGTTTCCCCCCACAGTCCAAAAACATGCTGAGGCTGATTGGAGTTACTAAATTGCCCGTAGGTGTGTATGTCTGAGTGAATGGTGTGTGAGTGTGCCCTGCGATGGGCTGGCCCCCCATCCTGGGTTGTTCCCTGCCTCATGCCCATTGCTTCTGGGATAGGCTCCGGACCCCCCCCCCTGCGACCCAGTAGGATAAGCGGTTTGGAAAATGGATGGATGGTAACAAACCTATAAAAGTAATAAAGTAGGTAGTAGGTAACTTAAATCTTTTGAAATTAAATCATATGGTGACAAGTATCTGAAAGATGTTTAGCTGTTATTTACGGTTATGTATGTTAAATACTGCAGTAAATATGGTGACTCTGGGGAGCATTATCAATTGTAACCACCAGGGGGCAGCAGCAAGGCACAACAAAAACAATGGGCCTGTCTGCAGCAAAGCTTCCTATTGTTGATAAATGTGTGCAATTTGCACTCAGCAGTATACAGATAGCGATGTGCAGAGTATCACTGTACAAAGTGTAGCTGCTTGCTGTTGCTGCAGTCTGTGACAATGTGGTCTGGGACAGTTTATTGTACCTACAAGGTGCTATGCATTTTAATAAGCCTTTACAATGGCAGTAAATATTTAATGAGTATTTTCTTAACCTTCTTAACAGCCAGTTTTCACCAGTGACAAATGAGACAATTCATAGTAAATATTTAAAAGCACATTTCTCCATCGCTTTAGGGTCAGGAAAAATTAGTTATTATTACATGGTGTGAACGTGTATGTGATAGCTGGCCCAGGGCATAGGAACTGGGTGGGGGGAGGGGGGTCAGGGGAAGTATGGACCCCAATATTTCATTTGGATGCATTCACCACCCCCCCCAAAAAAAAAAAGAATTAATTGCATCCCCCCCAGTATCAAACACTTTCCTGTACCATTGCGGGTGGCTTGTGTGTGTGTATGCAATACCTGACTACTGTGTATCCCCCTCCCAAAGCTGGTACAGGCCGGCGCTGGGAAGTTCAACCCCCACGTCCACGTGGAGTATGAATGGAACCTGCGGATGGAGGAGATTGACGAGAGCGATGACGACCTCGACGACAAGGTGGGCCCCCGGGCAGGGTGTGCAGGTGCCGCGGGCCGGAGCAGCCCTGCATCCATCTCGCTTTCACTTGTTCGCTCCTCACATGCTGCTTTAACAAGTTCCTCTTTTAGAAAGCCAGCGTTTTTGCTTACGTGGGCTTAGCCTGCCGCGTCGGAGTCCCTCCCCCCACTAGCACACTCTCAGACCCCGCCATCCCTCCCCCACAAGTTGCTGGGCTGTTTTCTGGTGCTGTCCCTGTGGCCAACCTCCTCACATCCTCCGGCTACGTGGTGAGCTTTGGAGGCTGACGGCCTTCCCGCCAGTGATTGGTAGGCTGTCCTGCGGCCGTGATCCCCCCCCCCCCCCAGCACGTCGCTGACGCTGTGCAGTGTGTGCTGCCTCCCACAGCCCCTTGCGATACATGTGTGGCTTCCTGGCCTGTATAACTGACAGCTGTCAACTTGTGTCCCCATGCAGCCCAGCCCCATTAAGAAGGAGCGATCCCCTCGCCCTCAAAGCTTCTGCCACTCATCCAGCCTGTCCCCCCAGGATAAGCTGTCCCTGTCCGCCTTCTCTGGCCCACGGGATAAGCAACGGCTGTCCTACGGCGCCTTCGCCAACCAGGTGTACAGTGTCTCCACCGACTCTCCCACCTCGCCTATCATCGACGCCCCACCGCTGCCCCCTAGGAATGCTGGGAAAGGTGGGCATTGTGCCACTGTGGGGTTTTCTGCTCATTTTACTGCAGGCGTCACTGAGTGGACAGCTAACATAGAGCTAGCACATGGCTAACATAGAGCTAGCACAAGGCTAACATAGAGCTAGCACATGGCTAACATAGAGCTAGCGCATGGCTAACATAGAGCTAGCGCATGGCTAACATAGAGCTAGCACATGGCTAACATAGAGCTAGCACATGGCTAAGACAAAGCTAAGACCCAGCTAACAGGGAACACATAGCTAATATAAAGGATGGGGAAAGCTATAGCAGAACTAATTCACAGCAACGATACAGCTAACATACAGGTAGCGCACGGCTAACAATAAACTAGCAGACATTGCACAGCAAACATACAGCGATAACGCAACTAACATACAACTAATACACAGCTAGCACATGATGTCAAAGCTTAAAGACTGCTATAGCACAGCTAACATGCAGCTAAAAGTCAGCTAATGTACAGCAAGCACACACCTAACATAAAGCACACAGCTAACACCGCTAACACATAGCAACTGCATAGCTAACCCTAACACACACACACAGTTAGTACGCAACTAGGACATGGCTGTTAACACACAGCTAGCAGAAGGCTAGGACAGAGTACACAGGCTAAGAAAGCCAAAGGAAAC
This sequence comes from Brienomyrus brachyistius, assembly GCF_023856365.1. NCBI lineage: Eukaryota > Metazoa > Chordata > Actinopteri > Osteoglossiformes > Mormyridae > Brienomyrus > Brienomyrus brachyistius. The sequence goes on along the minus strand of NC_064536.1, from coordinate 8,629,728 downwards.
GCATCGTCAGTGTGCGACCGCGAGTCCACAGCCAGTTCTGCTGTTTGTCTGACTACCTGTAGCAGTTCAGCTTGTTTAAAAGAAGAAACGGCATGTGTTAGTATGGTGTCTGCCCGGCTGAAACCTCCAGGCCTGTGGGCGCCCTGATTATGAATATGTTCCCCATGCAGCCCTCCTCATTGGGTTGTGGGTCTAAAGAGGTAGGGCTGAAGTGAGCTGGGAGGGCAGGGGGTGGGGTAGGGATGACCCCCGCAACACTGCCTATGCTGCTTTTTGCAGATGTCCAGGTAGGACAGCCAATCATGCGGAGAGGGAGGGACGGAGGGAGGGGTTTACTTCGTGCTCTCTGTGCTTTCCTCAATGTCTCCTCCTCTCTCACAGTCCCAGTTCTGCCTTTTTCTGGATCGCCGACGTCGCACTACGCCACTCTGGCCGCCATGCGCCCCTACATCAGCAGTGAATATCACTTTACTCCCCAAATCCAGCCCACACCGCCCACCCGCCTCTTTGTGAACATGCAGCTAACCCGTTCTCACCTGGCTGAGCTCTCCGTTACATGCATCCGTCGACCCAGAGGTGCCTCTCTGAGATACACCTGGGCCCACACTGCTCTGCTTTGCCATTCTGGGCCTTGATCCCGTGACCCACAGTTCTCCTGCAGGTTGGGTATCTGGGCAGGTACTTGTTGTGCGTCACGCCTGCTCTTAACTGAGCCCGGAGGGACGTCGTCGATATCACATGATGTCCTCGGGGACTGGATTGGCTTCCAGACTGAATTAGACAATCCCCGTGAAAGCTGGCCATAGGGAGGACCAGAATGAATTAAACGATCCCCGTGAAATGGCCGTAGGGAGGACCAGACTGAATTAAACGAGCCCCGTGAACGCTGGCCGTAGGGAGGTCCAGACTGAAATAAACGATCCCCATGAAAGCTGGCCGTAGGGAGGACCAGACTGAATTAAACGATCCCCGTGAAATGGCCGTAGGGAGGACCAGACTGAATTAAACGAGCCCCGTGAACGCTGGCCGTAGGGAGGTCCAGACTGAAATAAACGATCCCCATGAAAGCTGGCCGTAGGGAGGACCAGACTGAATTAAACGATCCCCGTGAAATGGCCGTAGGGAGGACCAGACTGAATTAAACGAGCCCCGTGAACGCTGGCCGTAGGGAGGTCCAGACTGAAATAAACGATCCCCATGAAAGCTGGCCGTAGGGAGGACCAGACTGAATTAAACGATCCCCGTGACACCCTGCCTTGGGGTGGCCTCTCACAAGAGAGAGCTTACTTCTGTGCCCCGTTTGCGAACCGTTTGACACACTTTCAGTTTGCCACTTCAAACGCTTCCTGCCTGCTCCTCTGGGGCACAGCCACCCTGCTCTGCTTTCCGTTTTCGTCCTTGTCTGGCTTCTGTGACGTGACCTGGCCCCGCTGCCCTGTTTCCTTGTAGCTACATGTGAGGTGTGGACCCCCTTCCTTACCTGTCACAGCCCTTGTCGTGTATCGCTTCATAGCTCCCTCTGCTACTTCCCCCCTCCTCAATCCCTGCAGGCCCTATGCCTGTAGGGGGCAGTGCTACCCCATCCAAGAAGAGGGCTCCACCCCCTCCCCCTGGGCAGGAGCGTACCCCATCTGAACCACCCGGCCCGCTACCTCACAGTCCCCAGGATAGAGATGCGATGCCTGGGGGTGAGTAGGATACAAAGGGAAGAGCAAACAGGAAGTAAGGGGTGTGTGTGGCCTTTTATGGCGTGCAGTGGTGCAGTGTTGCCATGGCACGGACAGGGTTAAGAGCCGAGACTTTGCTGCAGTGCTGTTCCTCTGCCCTGCAGGAGTGGTCAGTGCAGTGGACCCCGCCCTTATTGTTAAGTCCAGCCCCTTTCTGGTATTATTGCATAAGACATTTCGGTTCCCTTCATTTTCCCCAAGATATGTTTTAGGTCGTCAGGACCCCATTCTCACGTCGATAAGCAAAGTCCAACCAAGCAACATGGCAGGTTCTGTTGAACCAGTATCAGTATTCACTGATGGAGACTTCTAAGCAGTTATGTAAGTCACTCTGGCTAAGGGAGTCTGCCAAATGCTGTAAACGTAAACATGGCTTTCTTCGTGCCGTGCTTTGCTGTGCTGTGCTGTGTGTACTTCAGGAAGTCTTATCTAATCGAAAAGGGATTATCCCACGTGAAACCAGTCTGTACAGCCCTCTTTGCAGTGTTCATTTAACCAGGATGGGCTGCTCATATTCCTACCAAATTGCCACTCGTGTGATGCAGTACGGTCCAGTACAGAATCACATCCGGAAGAAGTGTTTAATAACATCCCTGCTCTGATTGGCTGTATCCGGAAAGGAGAGGTGCTTGTCTTAAGCTGTTTTGAAGAGCCCATTCAGTGTGCGATGCCCCTAATGGACAGCTCAGCCTGCCATCACTCATCTTAATAGCTCCACATTACACATCGGTATCTTTTCCTCATCACTGACGCGCTTTCATGGGCCATTCCTGGTGTTCATTACCTAGCGACCCATTTCCCACCTTGGATACACGCCTTGGGGTTGTAATTAGCTGCTCGTTTTCCTGTGATTCCCGTTGTGCATGGAAGTGTGGTAAAGTTAGGGTCATTTCATTGTGATTTTTCATCATGCTGGGTGAGCGTGAAATATGTGCCACTTTCGCTGTGATTTTTTTCATCACTGTCAGTGACCGTCAAATAGGGCCACACGTGGTATGATTTTTCATCATAAATGCGCTCATGTCCTTACGTGAGATCCACGTCACATTTAAGTGAGCTGTGTCTCCATGACATCCACACGCATGTATACTGGCCCAGCCTGGCCCAGCTCAGGGAGTGGGCCAGAGATCAACCAGAATCACAAACTGACCCGGTCTCAAACTTACAGGAAATGACTCTACTCCCATCCCTGCCAGCAGAGTGCCACCTACTTGCAAATTTGAGGGTATTCCCCAGCAGCAAAGGTAGGTGTCCATCTTAGCAATTGTGGTTTCTCTTTTCTGCCTTGTTGCCTTGGAAAAAAAAATCTCCTAATAATCAGCTCTTTGTCATTCATCATTTTTAGCACCAGTACCAGTAACACCAAATCCACCCTCGGGCCCAGAGTTCTACCCAAGCTACCTCAGAAAGGTGCGTCCTTTCCTTCTGGGCACAACTGGCATCGCATGCAGTGATAATGACCCATCAGCCAGTTTTAGGTGAAGGAAGGAGATAGTGATGAATGTGATCTAAAGCAACGGTTTGCCTCCAAATTTTGCTGCAGTGGCTCTACGGAAAATCGACACCATCCACCATCCCTCCGTGGACAAGCCCAGCCAGCCCCCAGAAGGGCTCCAGAAGCTGCCACAGGCCGCTGAGACCCCACAGAAAGCCCCTCCACCTGAAAAACCCCAGCTCTTCGACTTGCCCCCAAAACCCCAGCTCTCTGATTTGCCCCCGAAACCCCAGCTCTCTGATTTGCCCCCGAAGCCCCAGCTCTCTGATTTGCCCCCGAAGCCCCTGCTGGCGGACCTGCCCCCAAAACCCCAGATCAAAGACCTCCCACCCAAGCCTCACCTGGTGGATACACCCCCTAAGGCTGATCCTCCGAGGCCTCAGCCAGCAGATCCTGTCCCGAAACTGCAACCCCCCGATTGGGCAGCTTCCAGCCAGCAGGGGGAGGCGGCATCCAGACAACCCAGCGAGGACACCAACGGAACCCCAGCTGGTACCATGGAGATGCCAGTACCGCTGCCCCGGAAGATCAACGCGGTTAGTGTTCCCATGCTTCATGTCAGTGTTTGCCATTCTGCACCTCGGGAGCCAACAGACACTCCAAGTTTTTGCTCCCTCAAAAAGCAAAAATGTGGACAGGCTGTGGGCCACCAATGGCTGGGTTTGGGAACGCTGCTCTGTCATACTGCTGGTTATCACCTGATCTAATTCCCTTAGTTTCCTGCGCATCCTTCTAGGGGAAGCACAAGACAAGGCGGGTGAAGACCATCTACGACTGCCAGGCGGACAATGACGACGAGCTGACCTTCACTGAGGGCGAGGTCATCATCGTGACGGGAGAGGAGGACCAGGAGTGGTGGGTGAGTAAGTTTACCCTGGAACAGCAGGAGCAGAGGGCAGCTCCAACCCCCCCCCCCCCCCCCAAGCCCCTGGGGTGCCACCTGCCGCTGCCAGAGTTAGGGCTCTTGGTTTATGTGTAATGTGCTTTTTCTCTTTCTTTGTTTTGCATTTTCAACCGTAGTTCTGTACTTAAAAAAAACATATAATGCTGTGTTTCTTATGTTTATTCCGACAGATTGGGCACATCGAGGGGCACCCGGAGAGAAAGGGGGTGTTTCCAATGTCCTTTGTGCACATTCTCTCTGACTGACAGCGGTGACTGCTTGCCCCGCCCCCAAGCACAAGCTCCGCCCACAACAAGACTGACATTGCCACTCCTGTAAATAGCTACTGTTATGAGAGCGATAAGATGAAGGGGCGCTCCTTCGCAGAGGTGTGCTGCCCACGTGCTGTAAATTACCTGCCTTCCCTGCTTTTACTGTCGCCTTGGCCTGACACTTATATCGTGTGTCTGTGCCCACATGTATGTATCTATGTATGTACTGTAACATAGGTACACAGCCATACACGCGTTCAGACATACCTACAAAAACATGGATGTACAACTTCATGTACATACATATATATGGGTGCGCGTGTACATTTATGCTGACTGCAGCCAGAACTTAGGCAGTTTTAGTTCCACTTCTCTCCATATGAACTGGATTGTTTGAGTTTATCAATGATGTCATCTCATCTTCTGCAAACAGTGAAGGAAACTGGATGGCCTTTAACTGGAAAGAACAGATGGGTCCTCTGTCCCATTCTCGAGGGGCAGTTTGAGGAAGGGAATTGATGTGCTTTGTGATGTTTTAGAGCTGATGACAAAATGAAAGATTCCCAAAACGAATAAGGAGTTACAGAAAGCCATGTCTGGGCTTGAGGCTAAAGGATGAAATAGATATTCATTAAGGCGTGATTCGCCTCTCGCCGGGTCACATCCCCGTCACCCTCGCCTCCCACCGGGTCTCGTTCCATCACCCTCGCCTCCCGCCGGGTCGCATCCCCGCCACCCTCGCCTCCCGCAGGGTCGCATCCCCGTCACCCTCACCTCCCGCCGGGTCGCATCCCCGTCACCCTCGCCTCCCGCCGGGTCGCATCCCCCTCACCCTCGCCTCCCGCCGAGTCGCATTCCGTCACCCTCACCTAATGCTGGGTCCCATCCCATTTCCTCTTGCCACTTGCCTGGTTGCGGCTTATCCCTCTCGCCTCCGCCTAGGTCACATCCCATTCCCCCTTGCCCTTTGCCTCCCACCGGGTCGCATCCCTGTCACCCTCGCCTCCCGTCGGGTCGCATCCCTGTCACCCTCGCCTCCCGTCGGGTCGCATCCCTGTCACCCTCGCCTCCCGTCGAGTCGCATCCCGTAACCCTTACCTCCCATCAGGTCGCATCCCTGTCACCCTCGCCTCCCGCCGGGTCGCATCCCTGTCACCCTCGCCTCCCGCCGGGTTGCATCCCGTCACCCTCGCTTCCCGTCGGGTCGCATCCCTGTCACCCTCGCCTCCCGTCGGGTCGCATCCCTGTCACCCTCACCTCCCGTTGGGTTGCATCCCGTTGCCCTCGCCTCCCACTGGGTCACATCCCATCCTCCCTTGCCTCTTGCCTGGTTGCGGCTTGTCCCTCTCGCCTTCTGCTAGGTCAAATCCCATTCCTCCTTGCCTTTTGCTCACTATTGCCTCTTGTTGGGTCGCATCCCGTCATCCTCACCTCCCACCAGGTCAAATCCCTTCCCCCCCTTGCTTGGTCACAGGCTGCTGCCCTTGCCTCCTGCCGGGTAACATCCCCTTCACCCTCACCTCCCACCAGGTCTCATCCCATCACCCTCGCCTCCTCCAAGGTCGTATCCGATTCTTCCTAGCCCTTTGCCTCCCTCTGGGTCACATCCTATCACCCTCGCCTACCGCCAGGTCACTCCCTCTTGCTGCTTGTCCCCCTCACCTTCTGCTAGGTCACATCCCATCTCCCTTTCCCTTTGCCTCCCTCTGGGTCACATCCTATCACCTTTGTCTCCCACTGGGTCATATCCCATTGCCCCTTACCTGGTCACAGTCTGCCACCCTCACCTCCCACCGGGTTGCACCCCTGTCACCTGCCGGGTCGCATCCCCATCACCCTCGCCTCCCACCGGGTCTCGTCCCGTCACCCTCGCCTCCCACCGGGTCTCGTCCCGTCACCCTCACCTCCCACCGGGTCTCGTCCCGTCAACCTCACTTCCCACCGGGCTGCATCCCCATCACCCTCGTCTCCCAACGGGTCTCGTCCCTTCACCCTTGCTTCCCGCCGGGTCGCATCCCCATCACCCTTGCTTCCCGCCGGGTCGCATCCCCATCACCCTCGCCTCCCACCGGGTCTCATCCCCATCACCCTCGCCTCCCACCGGGTCTCATCCCCATCACCCTCGCCTCCCAACGGGTCTGGTCCCTTCACCCTCGCTTCCCGCCGGGTCGCATCCCCATCACCCTCGCCTCCCGCCGGGTCTCATCCCCATCACCCTCGCCTCCCACCGGGTCTCATCCCATCACCCTCGCTTCCTTCTGGGCTGCATCCCCATCACCCTCACCTCCCACCGGGTCTCATCCCATCACCCTTTCCTCCTGCAAGGTCACATTCCATTCCCCTTGCCCCTGCCTCCCGCTGAGTCGCACCTCTTCTTCTTCGCCTCCCACCGTGTCACCGCTTAAACCTCCTCCCCTCTCCTGGGTTGCGGCCCATTTCCCTTGCCTCCAGTCAGGTTGTGGCCAGTCCCCCTCACCTCCCACTGGGACAGTGTGCCATCCCCTCCCTTGGGTAGTTGACATTAACCATTGGTGATCTTTAGTCAGAGCTCAGGATGGTTTGAAGCTTTGGTGTGTTTTATTCTGTAAATCGTCAGTGGCCGATACAGGAATTAAGAATAGGTCAGTAATATGTTGCTTCTGGTTCTGCACATTAACATTATTTATAACGTTCAGTCTGCTAATAACATGCGATATGCCGCTATGTACATTTCCTCCCAGTCATGTCTCATATTCATCGTGTTTGCCATTTTATATACTATATTTATTCCCACATACAGTTATACGCTGTATATGCATAAATATACATATATTGTGTATATACATTCATATGTATTCCCGTAAATTTGAGAGTGAGTAAAAATTTTACTTTTCTATGTATTTATAAATATAAATAATTTGTATGTGACTTCTTTTGTCAGTTATTTTGGACATGAGCACATCAGACCTCAGAAGTAATGGATGTTTCAGCCTGGGCTTCACATTGTGGGAACTGAGTGTCATTTTGGTTTAGTGAATATTTATTTCATCCAGAAGAAGGTAGGTAAGGAGGAGGATGACAGACACTTGTGTGCAGTGCTGTGTGAAACCCATGTGTACTAAGCAAGCTTCACTGCTGGCGCCCCCTGTCTGAGACACAGTGAAATTGACTGGCTAAGTCTGGGCCCCCTCAAAAGATGGTGCCCTGATCGGTTGCCCGTGTTGCCTAATGGGTTGAGCGGCACTGCATGTGTGGAAGGTCATGCTTGTGCAGTGTACAGCCTAGGAGGCCTTTGCCAGTGCGGCCCTGAACGTGCTCTACAGTGGCATTGCTCTTGCTCTTTTTACATGTTTAATTGTGAGGTAACTGGACTTTGATGGAAAGGGTCACATGTCATTGCAGTGTCGCCATCGCCCGGTTCCCGTGTTTTCGCTGTATTCCCTCCGTGGTGTCGGGTTTCCCCGTTACTCCATGTGACCAGTTAATAAAGGTTTTATGTTGTAAAGCTGAACTCTTCTGTCCTCCCTTATTATTGGGAAACTTTAACCAATGAGGTTTTCACTGTCTGAGGTTTCCACTGAATGAAGCTTTCACTGCCCGTGAATTCCACTGCCCGAGGAAATGACTGAAAGAAGTTTTCACTGCCCAAAGATTTAACTGGACAAGAAATTCACTGGACGAGGTTTTCTTTGCCTGAGGTTTACACTGCCCAAGGAATTAAGTGAAAGTGGTTTTCACTGCTGGAAGATTTAACTGGATAAGGTTTTCACTGCCCAAGAATTTCACTACCTGAAGAATTCACAGAGAGAGGTTTTCACTGAACGAAGGTTTCACTGCATGAGGTTTTGAAATGGGGCATTGTCACTGAACATACAGCCATAATGTTTTGATGTTAGTAAATGTCACGATGGTCTCTGGTTTTATATTGAGGAATTAGGTACAAAACAGAGAATTGGGACATGCTTGTGTTTAGCCAGTTTCAAAGGGGATTTACGAAAGCCATTTATCACGGGACAGGAAATCTTCAACACAGACTTTCTGAGTCCACCCAGCGTGCAGAGACATCCATTAAACTGCTGGCCATTTAAGAAATTAACAGCAGACATGAACATTTTCCATCCCCCAAGAACAGCCTCTATTACTAAACTGGAGTCAGGGTATCCATGAGGAATTAAGGATCCTGTGGATTATGGGAATGCTGGTGATCTACAGGACAGGATAAATCAGAAGGCAGAGCAGAAATGTGTCTCCGAAGGAGGAACAGAGCTCTCCAGATTTAAAACAAAATGTCACAGCAAGATGCCTCTGAAAGCAAATATGTCCACTGTGAAACTGCAGAAGTAAGCTGGAACATTCCAAACCATCTTAAGGAGAACGACCAGCTCTTGGTGCCAGTACTGTCTTGGATCAAATCCCTCGCTAAGCGTTATTGCACAAATCCCACTCCTACTTCGAAAGACTTCCGGAACAACGGTTACTTGGGCTTTGTGCGATTTTCAGCATTTTGTGCTGAGATCATGATAAACTCCTAACCTGGGACCGTGACGAGCAGCTTCATGCCCCCTCCCCCTCTCTCTCTCGCTCTCTCTTTCTCTCTTGCAGCACTGTATGAAAGCTACTAGCTCTTGACCCATTTCACCAAAGCTTCTAACACAGGAAATCTTAACTCGCAAACTCGCATTTTAAAATAACACGCTGCATTTTCGAGACAGGCGAGACTTATTTGTTAGGACTGGTGAAACATTTTACCGACCTCAGCGATCACTCTGCTGGGGGACTGTGGGGGAAATGTGCGCTGAAAAGACGCGCAAAAGTTGAAGCGGCTGCTTTCCTTGACTATGGAAAGGCTTCCCTACCTAACCAGACTTAGAGAAGTACAGGGTTATAAGCGCCGAAGGTCTCGTATCATAAGTTATTAAACCAACTGCAATATGGGCAGCGGATTTTCATCTGCCTAGTAAAACATTCAGGGAAAATTAAAGGAAAAACACCAAGTTCAGGTTTTCTTCTACGCGCTGCGCTGTCAAATACAAGCCGGTGCTTCAATTCACGCTGGATGCGTTTACGGACTCACGTTAAACCTACGTCGAAATAAATCATTAAGTCATCATCTCATAGCGTAGTTGTAACGCTGGATTTGTCATGAAAATAGCAAACGTGAAATGCTGGTAAATCTACACGTTATTTCAAACGAAAGTTGAAATCATTAAGTACTGCAGCACTTCTACAAAACAAAGTCAGAAACTACGGAATACCTGGTGCAATTATATCAAATTGGGTCATTCTAAGTAATTGTTAAGCCATTATTACTAAATCTTCCACTATTGCATATCTTAGAGAAACGGGAACCACTGGCGCTTTTGCAATATAAACATCCTATTTATAACTCATATTTGTTTCCACTTCTCCGTAGCCTATATAAAGGTAGGTGTTTCTTTTCGGTGCCCAAGAGAGATACGTACGCCTAATATAAATAGACCTTAAAACGCAGCGGCTTCATAAATGAAGAATATGCATGTACGTGGGAAAAAATAAAGTGCAAAGCAGCTTGTGTCAGTTGTAAGGACACGCGTGAAGATCCACGCCCTCCGGGGCTGAGAAAATTACACAAATTATTCAATTATCATAGGCGTCCACAACGACGAATTAAAGGTTTTAAACAAATCTGATGTTCAATAAGCATGACGGTGGTTTGAAAAAAAAATGTTTTATACTTCTAATTTTATGAAAATTATATGATTATGAAATTTTAGATAGTTTCGATATAGTGTCTTGTTTTCGTTAAAAAATAATAATAATTAAAAAAAAAAACAAATTGGAATGGATGGAGCAAAGAACCACCTCGGAAATTAAAGAAAGAACCGGCAAAAAGTACATCAGAGCGCTTAGTGACACTCCAGACTAGTAAGCAACACGCCAAGCCGTTGAATGACACGCCGGTCCGTCCCCCGGCACGCAGCCTATTCCTTTTATAGTTATGAGCCGCCCCTGACGTGCAGCGCCGTGTCCGGACCTGCAGGGCTGAGACAATGACGTTTAAGAGCAGCCAGCCCGGAAAGAGAGAGCGGCGAGAGAGACAGACAGCAAGGAGCGCACGGAGAGCACAGAGAGCTGAGCACCGGGAGCGCAGCACGGACAGCGCAGCGCCGGGAGCGCGGACAGCGGAGCGCCCAGCACCGGCAGCGCGGAGAACGGAGAGCACAGCGCCGGGACTGCTCTGCGGCGGGGGCTCCCGTTTCTCCAGCATCGAATCCCGAGGTAGGCATAGTGCCCCCGGGACGTGCGCTGTGCGGAGTTCAGCGCTGATTTCCGCCACCACAATCGCTTGTGCGCGGAAGCGAGCTAATTTCCACAAAGGCATGTGGCACCGGGCACTGGGCATCGGGCACCAGCCCATACATTCGGTGTCCGCAATTTAAGAATAATGATGAATCTGACGGATCCTAGATCGATGCCGAAGACTCTCGATGCAACAGCGGACATTCCCCCGGCGCCGCACTTCCTAATTCACTTTCAGTATCCCGATGTGGTACTCTACAGTTTAATATTAACAACTAAGAGGGGGTTGAATCCCTTTAAGCTTAACCATTTAGGGTAAAAACAGCACAGTACGGGGATTTATTTCTCAGATTGAACGTTCACCTTTATTTTCCACTGTTATTTAGTTCCGTTCGTTGTAAAAAAAAAAAACCCCAAAGTTTATTAGCCTATAGAATTTTTCATTATTTCTATAGAATTATTCATTATTCAGTGGGTCCAGAAAACGCGACTCCCTCGGTTCCGCAGCGATCTTAGTGACCGGGCACTTAAGCAGCCTGCAGCCCACTTTTTTGTGCACTTCCTCTTGCCAAGGCACGCCTGTGTTTCATACACAACACGCCGTTTCCTCCTGCTCTCCCCGGCGCCGAGTTTGCTTCAACGTGAACTTTGCAGAACTGAACCCAGATCTGCACCGTCCCGCGCCGCGCAGTTTTCACAAAACAGTTTAAGGCAGGGGGACAAACAATGCCGTGTGGTGTTTGCACTGAAAAAAAGCACAGGCAGCAGCCTAATAAATTTGCCCCACGTATTTTGACACCTCCTGCTGGGTTTAACAGCATGACGTACAGATACACCAAAAATACAGAATGACTCCGCACACACACTAAATGTTAATCTGTGCAGTGAAACGCTTCTTTTGCAGATTCTTACAGCTAGTTCCACTGGCTGGCTCTGTGGATACCATTGCTATCTCACACCTCAAGAGTTGGGGGTTAGAATCTCACTTGTGTGTGTGTGTGTGTGTGTGTGTGTGTGTGTGAGTGTGAGAGGGGGGGGGTGTTTGCATTTTCTCCCTCTCTTTCTGCAGTCTAAAGATACACCATTCGGCTAACTGGCGTCTTTAAATTACCCTTAATTCACAAATGTGTGGGTTTGTGCGTGTGTGTGTGTGTGTGTGTGTGTGTGTGTACCGTATACCTGGAGGGTGTACTTCAGCCTTCTGTTCTCTCCTGCCTGTGATGCTCCTAGTGAGGACGAGCGGTCTGACGATAGATGGATGGAACTGGTTAATCTTAATCATATCATTCTCAGTGTCTGCTTGCAGTCAGTATTGTGGGAATTCATGGTGTACACTGGGATCATTAAGATGTGGGGCGGGCTGAGGTGGCGAGTTACTGAGGGCAGGTTTGGCTCACCCTCTGCCTGGATTCGGGTCGCCCTCCACCCTGCCAGAACCTCAGTGGCTTCTGAAGCATGTGGTCCCCAGCCCGATCATGCTTTGGCTCTTTTAGGACCCTGGGTCCAGCGGCTTTTTGGCGCCGAGTCCCTCTGAGGCTCCTGGCTAGTTTGTTTATCAAAGGATGCTTATAGAATATTGTACATCCATGAGTGTTTTGAAATACCTGGGCGTTTTGTGCTTCGCTCGCCTTGAGTACCGCTCACACCCAAACGGAAGTGTGACGGCATGTACGTAGCACAACCCTGAGCCATTCTGCTTCACAGTGGGTTTCAGGTGGGATTTCCCGCTGCGTGTTGGTCAGTGCAGCTTTTTCAAAGAGTACGTAGGCCTTGAGAATTTGCTGGGTCATAAGGGTTCCTTGCGCAGCTCAATATGCTGTATTGTCGTTGAACGCAGGCTCTCGTTTCGGATCAGCGCTGTTACATGCCATTTCTTTTTCTCTGAGATTGCGTCTGGCACGCCCCTCCGTGCTGGCGGACAGACATGGTCGTTAGGCGCTTGTCATGTGACCAGCCTTTGTTGTTTTAATGCAAGCTTAAGTGTCCCATTTTCTGTTTAATGGAAGCACTTAGAATGGGAAGCTGGAGTCATTCATCGATTTGCATTCTTGAGTCTGTGCTAAGCTTTGCATGTGAGGAGGCCGGCGGGCGGGGGGGCGGGCGGGCGGGGGAATGAGAGTGAGTCCACACTGAAGGACTTACAGCATGGCGTGTGAACGGTGAAAATGAATTAGGGCGGTAATGGCATGGGACAGGGCACACGTGTGAAGTTCAAGGCTCACATTTTTTTTTAGCTTCCTGTATTACAGAATATTCACACCTCACCATAACCTGCAGCTACTGAAATATTGCTGTCACAGGAGGGGGGAGAAGATTTGGGGTGAGAGAAAGCAGTTTATAACCACGGGGTGAGACCTGTGTGCTCCGTGTGCTGGATATCAATCTAAACTACCTTAGACTGTTCCGTCAAGAAATTCAAGCAATTTCTCACTTGACTGAGCAGGTTTAAAGGAATAAAAATACACCTCTAGAACCTGGATTACAGCCCTCTGGACCTGCATGTAAACACCTCCACCCTCTCCGCTGTGAGGGCTGGGAACAGAGCCAGCTCCCAGCAGAACTAAGCAGTCTGTGTACCTGCTGGTGATTGGCTTTTAGTGTATGCTTCAGTAGGATTGGTGGATTTCCTTAGGAAACACTTTAGTATGACTTTATGGTTTCTCATTTCCTAAGAACAAAGGAACTCTTGTCACCTCCAGCAGGGGGGGGGTCTTATGCCTGTGCTCATCATGTTTCTGAAAGGCCCGGGTGTGAGAAGCACTACTTTCACTTTTTAGCATAGTGATCACCTGTGCCAGCATTTTAGAGGGGACACTAGCTGAGGCTGAAAGTGCACATTTGCTTTTTCTGTGATCTCTTGAACAGACTGAAATGATCACACTTACCTGACTGGAGAAACAAACTAGTGCCGGTAATAGATCTGGATCAATGAACCAGAGATCCTGGATTCCCCAGAGAGACTAGGAGCTGGGTTTAGGGAGAGTAGGTTGAGGGATCGGCTTTGCAGTGGGTCCCATGAGCCATGACCTTCTCGCCAAAGGGGAGTCATGCTCACAGTGAAGCTCGGAGGCGTCGCTGAGGCCAGATGCTGGAGATCTGCAGGGAGATGAAAGGACTTCGGCTGAAGCTGAAGATTGTGTAAAGGTATGTCTTATCAGGGGGCCTCCAGAACACACCGGCACTTCTGCCGTTTGGTCCGGCTATGAATAAGTGAAACAGAATTTTCTTTCTTGTAGTTACTTCTGTCAGGTTGAATTCCTTTTTCTAAGCCTTCAGACCGGCGGCCGAATGTCCCAGAGGCACAGCCCTAAAATTTACCCAGAAGGTGCTTATCAGTGACTGAATCTGCGTAAGGATGTATATTTAGCTGCTAGACAAACAGTTTTAGGACAACAGTTGGACCGAGGGATAGATGGAATTCTGAAGTGAACTAGGGCTGCCTCGAACGATTAATCTATCGACTATTTTACCGATTGGTCGATTAATCTAAGGAATTAGTTTTCCTCCAGAAATTCAAATAGATTGTTTAAGTTAATTTTATCCTGACAACAACAAATTGCATGTTATTGCAGGGAGTTTGTTTCAGATAATGGACGCCGGCTTTTTGGCACTTTACGGACATTTTCCCCCACAATTCGATAAGCAAATGAGTAATATGCCTTAAATATTAAAGAGATGCGTATTGTGATGCCTAAAAGCTAGTAATCTGTATAAATTTGGAATATCCTTATGCTTTTAAATTCGGTTAGTGGACCATGCCACGTGCGACTGTTTTGGTAAATCATGGAAGCGATAAGCGCTGAAGTCAAGAAAGGGACAACTCTGCAACCACAACGTCGTCTAAAAGAATAGTTATTGTAGATAAACAAGGTAAAAAACGTCCTTGATGTGACGCTGCTTTTGCTGATAAAAGTCTGACACGTTTTTTTTTTCTTTTTGCAAATATAGTTTTCATTTTTTTTTTTTCCAGTTCACGATTTATTTTCTTGTATGTAGTGTCATTTTCCGTTTCAGTTTTAGTTCACGAGTCCCAACAAGCCCAATGCGCACGAACACACGCCGGCACCATCGATCCACGCAGAATAAGCCCAGATTTTATCCAAAACATTTTTCAAACACTTATTCAGTGGAGATTCTAAGGTAGCAGGCAACTTCATAATAATGACTTCATTTTAATAATGACTGTATTTAGCAGATACAAGGACAAAAGATATTAAAAAGCTCTCTGTACTGATGGTAATTTAATGAGCATAAATAGACAACCCTTACGATGGCCTTGCTTATTGTGGCCGTCCCGAATGGCGTCTGTACGTGTTCTCTTCAGCTGCTTGCGCATAGCGCCAGTTCCCCTGCCATCGAAAACCTACAGCGTAAAACCACCTTTTTAAGTGAAGTGCTGTGAGACCTTATTGTTTGTCTTAGGGGGTTTCTCCTTTATTGTTTTCCTGCCCTAAAACTGAATGGGAAGCCTAAACCGTAAGAGCTGGACCAACCACACTTGGTAGGATGATGTCAATTCCTACCCGCTACTCAGACCATCCAACCCAACCCTGTCAGCCAGATGGGGGCGCTATGGCACCCCCAACAAGTTTTGGTCAATATCTCCTGTCCTGTTAGTCCTAAAATCGATTTTTTCCCCCCTGCAGATACAGACAGCCATGCCTTACCAACTTGCCATTTGGACTATGAAGCTCCGCCTACTTAGATTTTTTTGCTAATTTGCATAATTTGCAAAACTTACTTCTGCCTTAAAGTCCTACCCCGTCCAACCAAGTCAGACAAATGAGGTGTCAAACCAATCAGTCCTCTGAGTCTGACATTTGTCTATCGTACAGTCACTAGCCACGCCCAAATCCTGCCCAAATTCGGCCTGTTTTAGTCTGACTGCTATAACTTCTCCCTGCCTGAGCCTACCTTAACCAAACTTAAAATCCCACTTCCCTGCACCATTCTGGGGACACCAAACAAAGCGGGCCACATTTAGTCAATAGAGGGGCGCTATAAATTCCTACTTCCACTATCTCCTGAACTCCTTGGCCTGTCCAAGTGAAATTTGGCACATGTCTACTATGGCCAAGCCTGACCTCAACCTGGTAAGGGCACCCCAGTCTGCCTGATGGGGGCGCTACAAAAACATTTTTGCATTTTTGCCTATTTCTACAGTTGACATTTATTGCCAGGCCAATTGTGTATGTCATGCCAAATCAAACAACATGTAGAACTTGGTTCTCCATCTTTGCGTTTTTGCATGATTTATATAGGTCTGAAAACAAGACTTTTCGTTAACCTCCTAGGATTTTCACCCAACCTACATAATTGTGGTACCATTCAAATCAGGAGACAGTCCTTATAGATAATTATAAAAAAAATCGTAAACTTTCTCTAAGGTACAGCCTGCCTCAGTCAATCATCACCAAATTTGAATACATCCTGTAGGACGGTTGAGGGGAAGGGTCCTCTGGATTTGGTGCCGATTGGTCAAAGGGGGGCGCTACACCAATGTAACGTGTCTCTAAACCTGGGAAACCAGTGCAACTTGCGTTTTTTCTCATTTCTGTTCGAGTGACATATTACTGGTCAAAATCCTTTGCACTGTAAGTTCTGTGAGTCATACCAAATCGAGATATATGTACTGTCCAATGACAGTGATTTTCATTCCCTTGTGATGTTTAAAAACTCCATAAACGACATATTCTTATAACTCCTACAATGTACACCCCACCTATATCATTTTGGTAGCAGATCAATCAGAACACTGCCCTTATAGATAATTTATATAAAAAAAAGCTTGACCTGCCTGTACAGTATGGCCACCAGCCACACCCAACCTGCACCATTTCCACGCCAATTTCAATCAGGCAGCTTAATCTCACACATACCTCAGCCAATCATCACCAAATTTGACCTATTTGACCACACAGTCCCTCTAACTTTGGTGCTGATTGGTCAAATGGGGGCGCTATGGCCACTGTCCATATATGTCTAATACCCACCTCGGGTTATTCACGTGAAATGTCCTTATTTCTCATAAAACCTTCAAAGAATTGTAACCATTCCCTTCATCTGACTCCAGATTTCTAATTGCCTGTCATTTTCCTGCCGTTTGACTTTTAGAAATTTATTAGACTTCAGTGATACTTCAGGCTGTGCACACTGCAGCAATTGCAATTTTTAAACAAATTGGCCAGCAGGTATAGAGTCAGTGCTCCATTTAAAAAATGCTATTGAATACTTTCAGTCTTTCTCCTGTCTGAATGAGCAGCCCACAATAGGATAAAGCATATTACTGCTGTTACATGCAGCAGTTCCCCAACTCGGCACTGCTGTTGAAAATATGCAACACCGCTTATGTTTACACAGCCAGTGCAAACAAACTTTAACTTGTAAGATCTAATGTTACCACATCAGGTAGGAAGGTGCCTATTTCTTCCAACCACTCAGACCATCAGACCCAAACCAGGCATTCAGTTAGGCTCAGGCACTCCAGCAGTGGGTTCTACACAATCTCCATCCTCATTGCTACCTGCTCCTCAGACCATCACACCCAAACCATACCTTCAGTCAGGCTCAGGCACTCCAGCAGACGCTTCTACATTGGTGATATTTCTCCTAAACAGATACAAGCACATTTCCCTTCTTTTTCCTTTATCCTAACTTGCTGAACATTTCTACTCTAATGTCAACATGTCAGCTCTCATCCTATCATAGTAGCATTTCCTACAATGCGACTATTTAAATGCATTGGCCAGCAGTTACGGTCTGCACTTCATTTCCCATCATTACTGACCTGCTGATTTTATGCCATAGACCCCATTTCTACCCTTTGCTTCTGTCCATTAGCTTTGGACCCGTTACTGCTTACACTTATATTTTCGTTTTGTTTTTATTGAACTAATAATTACACAGTGAAATTCCTGGTGTCGATGAGATCTTTCTGGATGCAGAATGACCTCTAGGCTGCAGAAGACATCAGCTCGTGATGTGCAAAGTTTTTCGTTGGTGTGTGGTTCTGTGGGTTTGAGTGCTTGTGATCAGAAGGTTGTTTGTCCAAATCCCTGGATTGGTTGAGTGGTTTCACCATTAGACCCTTCAGCAAGGCTTTTAAATGCTAAATGCTCCACCCGCTGTCTGACCATGCTTTCTCAGAATGTCAGTCGCTTCGCAATAAGGCATCAGCTAAATAAACGCAATGTAAAATGCTTGTGTTTCATATAGGACTGATGGGCGTGTCGTCACATGGGCCAAACAGGTGGCTTCCTGTATGTAGTGTTTTTCACAGTAGCAGATGAGGCAGATCAACCAGTTAAGCCCCCAAAGAGCAGGCCCTCTGTTGGGGTTGGCACTATCCTGTGAATGAAGGACCACACTGGGTGAACCTGTTGTGTTTACGTGTGAAGTTCTGAGTGTCTTTGAAGGGCTTAATCAGCTGTACTTAACGAATTAACAGCTGTGAACATTATGCCGTGCTTTTCTCCACCCTGAAATTGCATTTGGTACAGAGCAGAGGAGGTTTTTCCAAAGAAGAGGTTGGTGTGAAGGTCTGTGAGCAGGAAACCAACTTAATTCAGTGTTTTGCTCCTCCTAGCTGCCCATGTTGAGATCAGTAATAAATAATTGATCCTTGATCCAATAGTCATTAGAGAAAGGCCCTTTTCTGAGCAGTGATAAGACATGTTTGGCTAATAGTCCATGTTAGCTGTGTACTTTGGCAGCTATCGAGTATCAGTCCATGTTAGCGGTGTACTTTAGTGGTTATCTGCTATCAGTCAATGTTAGTGGTGTATTTTAAGAGCTCTCGGGTCATGTTAGCTGTGTACTTTAGCAGCTATCACGTATCAGTTCATGTTAGCGGTGTACGTTACTGGTTATCAGCTATCGGTCTATATTAGCGGCATACTACAGCTATCAGCTATCGGTCCATATTAGCGGCATACTACAGCTATCAGCTATCGGTCCATATTAGCAGCATATTATAGCAGCTGTCAGCTATCAGTCCATGTTAGTGGCGTACAACAGCAATCAGCTATCAGTCCATGTTAGCAGCATATTATGGCAGCTATCAGCTATGAGTCCCATGTTAGCGGCGTACAACAGCAGACAGCTATCAGTCCATGTTAGCAGCATACTATAGCGGCTATCAGCTACCATTCCTTGTTAGTGGCTTACTATAGCAGCTATCAGTCCATTTTAGTGGCTATTTTAGCAGCTGTTAGCTACCAGTCCATGTTAGCAGTGTACTTTAGTACCGATCATCAGTCTATGTTAGCAGTATGCTGTAGCAACTATCAGTTGTCAATCAATGTTAGAGACATAGTTTAGTACCCCTCAGTCTATGGGCATGTTTCCACTGCACCAAGAACCATACTTTTCATAGGGTACTTTTGGTACTTTTGGTACTTTTGGTACTTTTGCTTTTTCATTGACTTCTGGTTGAGTAACAGTATCAAAAGTTCCAGTACTGAAAGTGCCAAAACCAACAGGGGTATTTCGAGACTTGAAACACATTCTTTGTCGATAGGTTATGTAAATAACCTGCCGTTGAAACACAATACAAACACCACCTTGAAAACAGTTGCAAACTCAGAAAATAATGATAAAGTAAAAAAAAAAAATAAAAAAAATATGTGATTTGGTTGTAAGAACATATAGGCCTACAACAAAATATCAGGATGACATGACAAGAAATTAAAAAGTACTTTGTTGAATATACTAATACAGCATGCATGTAGTGTGCTGTCCTAACCATGTGATTATGATATGAATATATGTGATTTTGTTGTAAGAAATATCGGGATATTTATAAAACAAAGAAGGAGCTCAGAAAATTTTCACAAACGCGTCTTGATTTCACCCGTAGTGATTTAAATGGATTATGACTGTCTTGGAGAACGTATGCGGCGCTTGTGCAAAAGCAGTGGAAACTGATTTTTAAACATATAAGCATCTATAAAAGGTATAATAATGAAAATTGCAAAGCTTGCAAAGTTTTTATTTTTTTTTGTAACACAGTAAAAATATTTCAGCGAAACTTTAAGCGCTATACTGTCCGTGCAGAACTGAAAGTAAGAAAAAGCCTTATTTTAATATAGCTGACTAGCGATGTAAGAATTGTATTGCCTAACATGCGATTCCGGTATTAATATTACAAATCATATACAGTAATGTACTACAAGCATTTTTCGAATTATTACAAAATACCCTGCCTCGAGTTCTTGAAGTACCGTACTTTTGGTACTTTTCTTGTAGAATAAAAAGCATGGTGCAGTGGTAAAATGCTCATATGTTAGCCGTGTACTATAGTAGCTATCAGCTATCACTCCATGTTAGAGGCATATTTTAGCCTGGTGAATGTACTCTGCAAGAGCTCACCCTGGCCTTTTCCATAACGGTTTTATATTAAAGGTGATTCTACAGTAGGGTTCCCCAATTCTAGTCCTGGTGGAACAGTCTGCAAGACAGTTTGCAGATTCCCCTGCTCCGATGCACCGTAGCCAGCTCACCAATGCATTGTCAGGTTTAGTAGGTGTGTTTGAGTAGAGAAATCTACACACTGTGTTGCTGAGTAGCCCTCCAGGTTTTAGCATCGCTACAGCAGTTGAGCACAGATGGCTGTGTCATTTGGAGTAAGAGCAAATCCATCCATCCAAGCATTTTCTAAAAATGCTTAATTGAGGGTCACGGGGGGGTCCGGAGCCTATCCCGGACGCTATGTGTGCAAGGCAGGGAATCACCCAGGATGGGGCACCAACCCAAAGATTAGATCTTACCTACAGAACTGATAGCTGTTCCTCTAAGATACTTTGTGGCTTTTTGATTTTTTTTGAAGCCTGGCTTTTCGGTGGACGACTGAATTCTCAGTTAAATGCACCATTGCTAGTCATAAGAAGTAGCATGCAAATGCGATGGAAATCAAGCGAGGACACAGCTGAAACTGCATGCAAATGACCAGCATCAGCGCTAAGGCTGGAGCGATGATGCCGGGATGTGGGGTTCCCTCTTTTGGTATCTCTGTCTGCAGACCAGTGTGATGTCATGCAAATAACTGCATGTATGCTCTGGTAGTGCTGGGACCAGCACCTGCAGGCCTCCTGTGTGTCTCGAGCCTCAGCTGAAGGTTGCACGGCTTCTGTCTGACTGATTTGTCATGACCGGGGGGGGGGGGGGGGGGGTGATGTGTGGCGTGTGAGCGTGTGGCTACGTGTTATCCCGTCTGGGCAGTGGTGGCTTAATAGTTAACGAAGCTCACTTGTAATTGAAAGATTGCAGGTTCAAATCCCCGACCAGCAAGGCAGTACCGAGGTACCCTGAGCAAGGTACCGCCCCCAAGATACCGCCCCCAAGCACTGCTCCCCGGGCGCTGAATTAGCTGCCCCCTGCTACGTCACATTGTCACATATGTGTTAAATGCAGAGAGTACATTTCGTTGTTGTGCACTGTGTGCTGTGGTGTGTCAACAATGACCACTGATCACTAAATTCTACATCCCAGTAGGTCCGTCTGCCTTTGTGTAAAGCCTTCAGATGTGTCTTGATCTGTACAAGTTCCAGCAGGTCTGTTTAAATTTTGTTGTGCTCTGAGTTGCTGCTTGATTTATATCAACCGACCCGTTTCAGGTCCGAATTGATAGAGTAGAATGTGTCTCGACCCATGCAAGTTTTAGCAGGAACGGTCGATTTCCAAGGTTGTACTGTATGGCTCGACGTATTAGGTCTCTGTGCTTGTGATCGGAAGGTTGCTGGTTTGAGTCCCATCCTTGGCAGAATAGTCACAGCTCCCATAGGTCTTTCAGCACGGGCCCTAACCCCTGAACGACTCCAAGGGTGAACTTGTACTCACACCCTAAGGTTCACCCTAACCTGTGCAGATGTGAAAGTCTCAAAATAACAAGACAGGAAGTGTTATTATGTATGTTGCCTCTGCAGATCCACCTACTCAGAGCTGCCAAGGTTGTAGTCTATGCCTGGCAGCTCGGGCATTTGAAGTGTTGCCCACGCAGATTTCAAAGGGACCTCTGGACTCGATAGAGGAGGGAGACTCTGTTCTGAGACTTTCGCTGACAGTCTAAAGGGACTCGCACTGCTCTTTGGACTATAGTAAGGCATGTGCGTGCGTGGTGTGTCTGAAGGCTGAGCGCATCCAGAAGGCTGTCAGGTCTCCTCAAACAAGTCACATCCAACTCTAGCTGGAAATTAAATGTCCGACGTAGCTTCCTGGCTCTGCCCTGGTGCTGCTGAGGTGTAAAGGAAGAAATGGGCTACAGCACGGGGACTGCACGCTAAGCGCTAATGCTAGTGACCAGCCCTGCCTGTGGCATTCAGGATCCCTGAGTTGATTCCGCTCGATCCCTGCTGAGGTGGGGGGCCTAACCCTAACCCTGTCCTCCTGTAAAACTCGCGTCGGCACGACATAACTGCAGGACGGCCCCCCACCTTTCCCAATGTGTAAAGCTCTCCCTCTCCTTCAGGGGGCATCAGTGAGCAGCAGCTTGGTCGAGAGCTGGCACTTCCACCATTGCCCGGAGTGGCTTTTCCGTCGTAGATTGTTTTCCGTGGGCAGGAATGGTTGGGCCTTCATTCCTCTAAGCCTCAGCAGGCCATTTTTTTCCGGAACGTGCCTTTGCATCTGTCCAGATTGACCGGCGGGCTGGTGAGTGCGTCTGCATTTGTCCACTCTGCGGCTGGGGTGACAGGAGACGGAGCCGGGAGCGTTCTGGCCCAAAGCCAGGATGACGAGGAGTCATTAGCAGCCTGCTGGTCACGCCGGGAGAGTGAGTGTGCATAACCACACGGTTTAAGTAGCCATGGATATTCACGTTCATGTCTGCTCTCCTGCCAGGGGCATAGCAAGGCAGGGGTGGTCCTGGGGGGCTCCAGGGTGAGCCAGTGCCCTTGTGACAACATGCATGCCCCCCTGGTGGGCCCAATAAATGAATATTCTAGTTGGGTCTGAAATATATTATTATTACTATTATTATTATTATTATTATTTACATTTATATATGTGGGCTGAAATTCTGTGTGTTGGCAACAGGCGAAACACATCCATCCATCCATCCATTTTCCAAACCGCTTATCCTACTGGGTCGCGGGGGGTCCGGAGCCTATCCCGGAAGCAATGGGCACGAGGCAGGGAACAACCCAGGATGGGGGGCCAGCCCATCGCAGGGCACACTCACACACCATTCACTCACACATGTACTCCTATGGGCAGTTTAGCAACTCCAATTAGCCTCAGCATGTTTTTGGACTGTGGGGGGAAACCGGAGTACCCGGAGGAAACCCCACGTCGACACGGGGAGAACATGCAAACTCCACACACATGTAACCCAGGCGGAGACTCGAACCTGGGCAGGCGAAACACACACATAATTAAATGTTCTTGACAGACTCTTAAGGTGGGTACGCTGGGTGGTCGAGCCGCTTCAGCCGGTGAACGTCAAAATTTATGACGAAGCATGACAGTCTAAACAAGAAATCGAAATGAGCTACATATTTGTAAAAAATTTACAAATGTGACTGCAAAGAATTGCATAAATAACTTATCAGTTCTCTAAATTTTCTTTTGCTTTTTAATGCTAACAATCAAGTGTAAGTAATACTTGGAGGATGTTAAGGTCAAATGCATCTGCCCCCCCTAACAGAGCAACTTGCCCCAGTCGGGCCACGCAGTTGAAATGATCTAGACTCACCACTAAAGTGAGGGGCGGGGGAGCCCTGCTGCCGGGGCTGTGGGTGTGTGTGTGTGTGTGTGTGTGTGTGTGTGTGTGGGTGTGTGTGTGTGTGTGTGTGTGTGTGTGTGTGTGTGTGTGTGTGTGTGGGTGGGTGTGTGTGTGTGTGTGTGTGTGGGTGTGCTTAGCGTGAGGAGGGAGGTTTGGGGTGGGGAGACTGCGTGCAGCGACATGGCCAGCGCCCCAGGGAGGAATGTGGAAGTGGAGCTGCTGGGGATTACAGGGACCCCCCCCCATGCAGGCGTTCCAGGTGAGCCTCTGTTTCTGCTGGATTCACTCTCTGAAGTCTCTCCTTCCTCTTGAACTGGGTGAGGTTCCTCTGGAGCCCAGCAGCTGTGTGTGTGTGTGTGTGTGTGTGTGTGTGTGTGTGTGTGTGTGTGTGTGTGTGTGTGTGTGTGTGTGTGTGGAGGGTCATCATGGCTTCCTTAAATGTGGTCATTGTGATCATCGGCAATCAGTCATGTTACTGCTTGTGCTTGAGCTCTAAGCCCTGCAGATCCTGCTTTGTCCTGCTGCCATGAATAACAGACTGTGGGCCAGAGTGGGCTACAATGGGTCAGAGTGGGCTAGAGCATCCATCAGAGGAGACATAAAACCGAGGTCCTGATTTTCTGAGGTCATAAAAGATCCTTGGGTATCTTTTGGAAGAGTAGTGGTGGTACTCTGATGTCCTGGCTAAAACTGCCCCCTGTGGCTCTATGATATACAGCCTCCTAATCATCCCCAGTATCTAACTGGTGAATTCTCTCCTGGCCATTCACCACCTTAGCTTCTGTGTGGTGAGTGTACTGGTGCAGAATGGCTGCCGTCGCATCATCCATGTGGGGGCTGAAGTGGCTCCCCACTGGTTCTGTTCAGTGCTTCGGGTGTTTTGAAAGGCTCTATATAAATGTAACTTTCGTTCATTTAGAGCATGTTTTGTTTTGAGCGGGTGCCTTTAGGAGGAGTGTAACAGGCCCGTCGCCTTTAACGGTCCGGTGTCCCCTTGGTCACCTGAGATCCCAAGGCCCCTTCCTGTCTCTAGTGCTAAAATACTCCCTCCTTCCTGTCTTTGGTGCCAGGTACCGCGTGACGCAGTTTTGGGCGGCTCCCGTTCCAGGCCGCTTCGGTTCGCTGTCTGCGCTGTTTAAAGGAAGTGAAATCGGGCGGGTCTGAGCCTGCAGTCTGGGGACGCTCCAGACCACTGGGCTTCACCTAAAACACTTCCTGCTGTGCTAATGGCCTGCAGTGTCTCAGCTCAGTTACCAGGTTATCCGTTACCAGCTTATCTTCCCTATCAGGTCAACGCGACCCTCGAAGAGGCGTAAAGCGATGCTGCCCTGCTGAGTGTGTCTAACTTCCCGCACTCTGGGATTAGAGGTGCCCCTTGGTCAGACGAACACCATGAACCGTGAAGGACAGCCCTCTTTAAAAAGCCCTCATGATGATTCTGGGTTGGCTTGATGTTTTGGGTAATTTGCTTCTCATCCGTCATCAGTGGCTTTCAGTTTAGCGAACTGATGACGGGATATTAGGCTGGAGGCTCTATCAGCCATTTGCGTTCTTTCTCCTCCTTTGAGGAGACCCTGCAGCAGCTTTGCTGTCAGATGTTCGGCCCGGCAGGTTGCTGATAAACTTCAAAAGACCATCTGTTTATCTTCGGCTGGTGGGCCTGCGCCTCGCTATAGAGGAACAGAAAACGTTTGCAGATAACGGCAAAGAAATCCACTTCAGTGACAAATGAAAGCCTATGGAGTTTGGTGGATGCGCAGCGCTCTAAGCTGATAGGCTGGCCTGGCGCAAGCGATTGCCTTTGTGTGTTTTAGGGATTTAAAAATGATGTTATTGTGACTTCGGGATTTGAGTTTGGGTTTAAGTCATCAGTTGTGTGGGTATTTGCAAGAATAACTTCTGCTCAAGAAAACACTTTAAATGATACACAACTTTTCTTTATCCTTAGTATATATCATTAGAGAAAATAAAATGAATATCAATTAAAAGCTGATTGGTAGTCTGTCACGAGCCCTGTGATTCTGATTGGTGGAGGATATCTGGGGGGGCGGTACCTCAGCCATTGGTCAGCCAAATCCTGCTGAAGGTGAACTCACAGTAGCTCTTTTGCTAGATTTTGTTGCTTCTAACCTGAAGTGTATCTGACTGTGATCTAAATGCCCCGCCCACATGCCATTCACCAGACTACCCGGCTTTTGGTCACAGCGCGAGAGGCTTTATAATGGACCCCCACGTGACATAACAGCTGGAGAGCTTGTTCTAGTAAATGATCCCCACCCCGGGGGGAACATATGCCTTACTGGCTGCCTTTGGCCGTTATCTACGCTGAAAGGGGATAATTGGAATGTCTGCGTCTCCCTCTGTTTCCACATTTTGATCTGTGTGCTGTTATCCATTTTGGTTAAGAAGACCGAGACTCTCTCCTTCGTTGCCTGATGTCCCCCAGACGTACCCCCCCCCCCCAGGAGAACTCGTCCGTTCTCCCACCATCTGCCCTTTCTTGGGTCACTTCCCGCGGACAAGTCCCCTCGCCCCCCCCCTCGTCCCCTCTCACCCGTCTGCTCTCCTGACCTCCTGCCCAGAGCTGCTTCTGTTTGCCTGGTTTGTGTGTCACGGGGACAGTTCATGGGGACAGTGGGCTCAGCCAGAGCAGCAGAGAAACCAGAAATGTGTGAAGCTCAGACTGAACAGAGAGTGCCTGTATCTGAGGCACGGAGCCTGTATCTGAGGCACGGAGCCTGTATCTGAGGCACGGAGCCTGTATCTGAGGCACGGAGCCTGTATCTGAGACACGTAGCCTCTATCTGAGGCACGTAGCCTCTATCTGAGGCACGGAGCCTCTATCTGAGGCATGTAGACTGGATAAGCACTTGGAATTCATCCAACTCAAGCCAACACAGGGTCACAGGACCTCAAGTCAGATCTGCTTCTTTAATCTGATTGTCATTGTCCATGTGGGTGGATGTAGTATAGATGTATCTGCAGTGGTTGTGTGTGTGTGTGTGTGTGTGTGTGTGTGTGTGTGTGTGTATTCATCCCCGTTGCAACACGCGAGCCCAGCCGTGTCTGGCACTGTTGGCTTTGCTGTCTGTCACTGTCGCCTCGTCAGGCCGCCTGTCAGATGATGCTCGTCTTGATGGCAGAGTCAGATGCGACACGGGGAGGCTGCCACGGCCACCGCTCGGACGGGAGCTCGGGGTGAAAATTCAAAAATGGAGCTTTTGGCGAGTGACAGCCGCAGCCCTGGCTGTCACCTCTTGGTGACGTCCACTCCAGATAGAGACAGGAGGGCCCTTCAGTTTGGCGGCTTCACACCCAACCCGTTGCCATGCTCCGACAGCGGCCTGCACTGTGAGCTTTTGACTTCTTCTGTGAATGGTCATCGTCTTCATCTGTCTGGTTGCTGGAATCCAAAAGCCTGTTTGAACCTGAACACTGAGCCTTGGTGGACTTCAGGTTCCTGAATCTGACCTCCCTTTAGTCCAGGATTGTGGGAGTTGTTGTCCTGGAGCAAGCCTGGCTCCTGCCTCGCCTGAGCCTAGTGACAACAAAAAACTACATGGAAAGTAGCTCAGTCGACCCACCAGTTCTGGTGCATTGTGGGTCTGGGGGGCACTCCAGTAGTAACACAATTCTTTGCACTTTTCTGTTCTGCACACACTGAGTACATGGTGTGTGTGTGACCTTGAGTCCCCTGCTGTGGAGATCATGGAGGAAATGTTTCTGGCTATATGGCAGCTGACCAATGAGGAGCAATTTGGTGGGGAGAGTCACTCCCCACATGGAGCGTCTCAGTGTCTCAGCGTTCATGGTTCACCCATCTCTCCATCTCTGTGCCAGTGAAGTGTTTTTACCGTCAGACTGACTTGCCGTGTGTCTCAATCGGTCCTGGATTGTAGGTTGAGATTAACAGTCATCTGTGACATGCATCTGACCTCAGAAGGCCTCGCTCTCTCCTTCCCCGTTACGGGGCTGCGAGCAGCATCGACGTGGTCATGTGACCTGCGTCTGGCGCGGTTTGGCGCTGCCACAGTGATGTCGGGCTGCCCGGCTACTTTCGCTTCTCCTCTCTGCCTCGTTCGGCCCGTGTGGCTGGGCTCCCCCCGGCTTGCCGGACCCAGTGATGTCTGAAAGTCAAACCACGAGAACGGAAACGCTGCCGTGTGGTTAACAAGGCCACTTCCCCAGGGGCACCATGCGATGCTAATTTTGGGCACGCAGATGTCCATCAATGATGCTTCGAATGTCACTCTGCCTCCAGCTCTCTCCTCGCATGACGAGAGCTCCCATGCGTCTAGACCGAGCTGCAGCCTGCGTCGTGCAACTTCCAATGATCCCTTGAGTCATCTGGCTCAAGAGCTAACAGTGCGGGGCCGGGGCCCAGTGACATACGCGGCTTTCACAGTATCACTTGCTTAAATGTCAGAGATGGTTCACACGTTGGAGCAGATGGACTCCGGTTACAGTCAGTTGGAATGAGGCATTCGTTTGGTTTATCTCGTCGTCGGGCTGTGATAATGGTGTGGGACTGATAGGTATGCCTTTGAGTGCTGAGCTTGTTTACCTACGAGGCTTACCTTGGTCAGATGGACGTCAGCTTTCTGATTGGCGTGCTGGAGCTCCATCGATCATGCTCCTCTGATCCCCGTGCTTACAGACCCAGATCCAGTGGACAGTGCTTGACCCCAGTGACTGGCCAGGCTGGACCTCGTCTCTGAGACCTGAACATCCCACCTTCTGGTAAGCTCTCTCCTGCCCCCCCACAACGCCGTACTCTCCTCTATGCCCCCTGTTATCAATCACTGCCTCTTTGTTGGATTACGGTTAGTTACTGTGGGTGTCGTCAGTTGGTGGTTAGGTCCTGAGGTTGGCAGATGAGAGTCCATGTTGAGGAAGCCTCCCTCTCCGCCTCTGGATCCGCCGCCTCTCCGCTTCCCCCCTTTCGACATGCCTGAAACACGCTGTGCCGGCCAGCACACGCCTGCATACGTGTATCAGGGTTCTGACACTAAGCATGTCCTTATGTATGGTCAGATGTGAAAAGTGCTTCCCAACCTCAATTCAGTAAAAGTGAAAAACAGATATAAAAGACTATTTTTGTTAAAATAGAAAATCAGGGAGATCTTTGTTCTGTGGGGATCACTGGTGTTTGAGAGGCTGCCAGCTTTACGGTGATTTTGAGTTTTAAAATTTGCTTCATAGAAAGAGTGAAGCTTATGCACACGCACACACACAGACACACAGAGGTTTGTAATTATATCTTTGTGGGGACTCTCCATTTATTTTTGTGGAGAAAACCCTAATCCCAACATGATAACCTTAACCCCTACCCAGCCCTAACCTTAGACATAAGTAACCAAATAAAATGCAAGTGATTTTTTTCTAAAATTTAATTTCCCCTTGTGGGGACCAAAAAAGCAGGATATTTGGTTCCCACAATGTAATGTATACCTGGACCATGCACATGCGCACACACAAACACACACACACACACACACACACACACACACACACACACAGTGTGATCAGTGCCGACTCGGCACACAGAAATGAGTGTTGGTCTTCGCCTCTCTGCTCCGTCACCAGCCGGAATGTTTTCAGTTCTCTGTGAGTAGCTGGTATGTTTATGGAAAATGCGCAGTTGCCCTGGAAGGCACATGCATGATCTGGCATGTTCTGGATTTCTGGCTGTGCTGAAAACCCTAAGCGGAGCATATCACAGATACCGCAGCTTCTTAGAGTCTCTGCAGTGACTGTTTACTCCCATTTCGTTCGCATGGTCATGTCCGGCTCTGTGTGCGAAACGTCAGTGATTTTCTGACTTCCTTGTGGAATGGTACAGAGTAGTAATGCTTGCTTTGCTTTTCTCCAATCCTTCCCGCAACTCATTTAGCTCGAGAGCCCAGAGACAGTCGAAGAGACACTGGTAAGAGGTAAGTTCGCCGCCCCCCTTGCTCCGGCCTGTCTGTGATTGGTCCAGATGGCTGGCTGAAGTTAGAGGGAAAATCTGTAGTGTGGTGGTTTGGCACTAAGGGGGCGCTTTAATCTTCATACCGATATGTCATTCCGGACTTGTGAGGTCACTGGTCCATCTATGCCAGGGTGCAGCGCAGCCTGTTTGCTCGGGCATCTCTCCGCCTTTTCCTGATCTGTCCCGTTTATTTACCTACGTCTTGACTTATCTTTTGCAGTGGTGGCTTTTGGTCAGTGTCAGGAACCTGGATTTGCTCACAGCAGACACTGGGGTCCTGTCACACGCCGGCTAGCAGCCGGCAGGCCATTACATTATGTGGCACAATGCTGCCATCTACAGGCTTCATATGGAAAATGCTGATTCTAATGGAAACGCAGGCATTGTACTGATAAATAAATGAAGTAACAAGCTGCTTTAAAGTCAGGTATTGCCTCCTAATACTCAAGATGATCTGCTGTGCGTTGCAATTTACTTTGTTTCATATTGAATTCCGTTGTCAGATTGGGAATATTTTCCCCAAGACTGACTGACAGCCTTTAAAACTGGGGCCTTTGGGACTGGGACTCTGCAGTCTGCCATTAATAATCCTATTTTGTTGGTTTGTCTGACTTCACCTGCCTGTGGCCCAGTCATCGTTATCAGATACATCTGCGTGAGCCCATGAGTGGGAGTTACGTGCATATATATAGTAAAGTATAACATGATTGGGCGGCTTTGTGTTTTTTTTCGCCTGAAGCTGTCTACCGATTGGCTGCTGTATTTCTTCTTCACTGCCTTATGAGGTCATCGTTCAGAATTCCCAAACCAGCAGGACTTTTGTGCGGGGATGTTAACTTCAGCACAGGTTTATTATGCTGGGGTATGACAGCCTTGCCTGGTCTGGGTGCCGGACCTCCCATTATTTTTTTTTTAGTCAGTTCATCGCTTGTGTATCATGATGGAACTCGGCAGCACTTAACAAATGGATGTCCCACTTTCTGCAACTGGTACCAGTCAGCTTCTGGCAGGATTCAGCCTCACCACTGCTGTGACGGCGACGCTTTCAGTTCTGCTTTTCTGCTCAATTTCGGTTTCACACGGTTTAAAATGAGAACATCTTTTTAGACCAGGGGTCATCAACCTTTTTGAAACTGAAGCTACTTCTCGGTTACTGAGCCATACGAAGGGCTCGCGGTTTGAAACACCCTCCTAAACTTCTCTGAACTTCATGTATAATAAACATGTTTTAAATGTTTTTTTAATATCGTCCTTTTCAAATCTATATAAATGCAAATGTGATTAAAGAAGAATAGCAAGAGGATAAAATAAAATTTTCGACGCTGCTCACTGGTGAGTTGTGCTATTTTTAGAACAGGTCCACGGGCGACTCATGTGGTCCTTGGGGGCATCTTGGTGCCTGCGGGTACCATGTTTGTGATCCCTGCTTTAGAGGGCAGCAAGACCCCAAACTTGTGCCTGATTTCCTCCTAAACAGTTTGGAAATGCTAGTGCCACCATGTTCAGGGCATCAGTAGGCAAAAGCACTCAGTTTATAACTACAGTCCTGGCCAAAAGTTTTGAGA